>NC_137810.1:16701901-16714401 GCF_963921795.1 Nannobrachium achirus | reverse complement strand
TTGATTTTCGTACTTGTTTACGCATATGTACGTGCGTCAGTGTGGCTGTGCTTTTGTGTTTGTGTGTTTCTGTGTGTGTAAAAATCATATATATGTAGAGAGAGAGAGAGAGAGAGAGAGAGAGAGAGAGAGAGAGCTTATGGTACAGTAGCTGTTAGATGTCTCAGGTCAAGCGGAACTGCCGCAGCACAACGGAAGTGTGCGACATGCAGAAATCCCTGTGAATGCAAGGCAGGTTCCCATAGATTCTGCCATTGTGGACGCAGAGGACAAAATGTCACGGCGAATATGACATGAGCAGCCTTGCTGCATTGTGGCGGCACACTGCCTTCATCATGGGCTCAGGTGCATTCCATGTGCTTGTAATGTGGGCTTAAAATCCGGCGCACAAATTAACTCATCTCCGGTTTGGAATCCCTTCCAGCAGACAGGATGAAGTGGCATGTGTCAGAAACAACACAGAGGGGGGAAATTAATTGAACATGCTACTGGGAACCGGTTGAGCATTATGGTTCTGTACACTGTAGAATGCTGTGTTATTTTAGCTCTGAGCATGTATACAATTGTTTGTGAATTGTCATGTTGGTTAACGGTTTGTTAAATGAAATGGAAAAGTGTCATGCAAGTCCATGACACTAATACATAAAATCTGTCAATAATTTAACCAAATGGTTGGTTAAATGGTTGCATTTTGTACAGTAAGCCACACATCAACCAGCACCGAATAATTTAAAAAAATGGTTGGTTAATTGGTTGCATTTTGTACAGTAAGCCACACATCAACCAGCACTGAAGAAATAAATGTCCTTTAGGGAGTGAGGTGTGTGCATTTAGGAAGACTTAACAGAATCTGTAATGTCATTACTGGTATTTTAAAATCTCAACACTGCAGTTACGGGAAGAGATAGGGAAATACACAGGAAGGCATGTTGTTGGCTACAGTCAAATCAAATATACAAAGTCCAGTAATAGTGTGTGATTAAAAATGAGCAATGGCTCTACGGAAGCCATAAATGCTGCTTTTTCAGGTGGAAAACATATCCAGCAAAGTGACGTCGACACAAAAGGTGGCAAAAAAAGGGACTTCTGGGGACTCAGATTACCCTTAAACCTAATATATACCACAGATGCATTCCTTAATCAACAGACTCGAGGCAAAGACCAGTCCAGAAGTCCAGAAACTTACAGGCTCAGCCACGGTCCATCCCTATCATTCTGTTTGTCCATGCATGGACGTTTTAGGCAAAATATGCGGAGACAAGAAAATACATATTACACTGTCACGCCTATCTGGGTGCGCCAAAAATCCCTGTCCTCTTCAAAAAATAATATTCCATGCCCACCGTAAATTATAACTTTGAAGATTTCTTTTTTTTCTCCTTCTTCTTTTTTTAATCCATGCTCTAGCAGTTCCCAAGTGGCATTAAAAGCTGAATTGCAGTTTACATTCAATAGAGACATGCTGTAACTATTCTATATAGCACATATGACTAACAGCTAATCCTTATTTATGCCGTGCCAAGCCTGTCACATATTAAGCTGCAGTTGCTTTATGGCCTGTGGCAGGTAAAGTGCAGTAAGCCTGGCTGGATTTGACAGCAGCCAGAGACAGATGGAGAAGCCACCGGAAGACGAGTGGAGAGAGAAACTCTCCATCTGAGAATGCTTGCACCTGCTCCCCCGGCAGAATTATCACAGGCCTTTAACCACTTAAGTCCTATATCGTCGCTGCCGGGCACAAACTCTCCATATTTTAACTTTTTGTGTGTTTTTTTTAGCAGTGCTAGCCGCTCCAACAAGTGACCCGAGTGTGTATGTCTGTCTGTTTGTCCATATCGTCGTTGTCGGGTGGAGACCTTGTACAGTATGTCCAAGACCTTTCGTTTTGTATTTATCGTTTTAAAAATGAACTAAACTAGTGAAAACAGCAGATCTACAAGCACACAACGCCTCGCAGCCTAAGGCACTGCTCACCCACGCGGGGTGGGATTTTTTTTCTTTTCGTAAATTAACGCCCTGCTTGATCATAGGTAACAGCGTCACACAAAACCATTTGAATTTGAATCCTGAAAGTTTGGGATATACAGTATGAGGTTTCTGCCCGACAGAGGTGCTTCATTGAACAGAATCCCCCAGGGGTCTATACTATTTGGCCCCCATTAGGCAGTCCTCCCCCTCCCCTCCTTTTTTCCTATACACCAAAACTCTTTGCCGAAAATAGCTGATTTTGACATGTTATGAGCATTTGTTGTTTTTTTGCCAAATATTCGGCCCAAAATAAAGCTTGTTATGGAATGCCATTAATGACATTTTCTATACAAACCTTTTTTTAAAGGTGATACACCATGCATTTAAAAAGTATTTATGTCATATTGTTTATGTCCCAAAAACGTTTTTCAAAAGGTTTGAGGCTAAATTACCACTCCTGAATAGAGAGCCTCTCTCATTTTGAATGGCTCTCAGAGCATTTTCAGCTGCAGTACCACCTTTGGCCTGAACTGTGCCACCCCCCCCCCCCCCCCCCCCCCCCCCCAAATCCTTTTGAAAAAAAAATATTTTTTTTGAAAAAAAAAAAAAAAAAAAAAACGGCCGTCGATGACGTCAGCAAATCTAGACAGCCTGTCTTGAGAACCCGTGGGATGCTTTTAACCTCCGCCTTCCCAAAACCAGAGAAAGACACAACGGTCAGAAATGGGACTTTGTGAGGATAGACGGTGCTAGTGGGAACCCAAAAAAAGGTTTTAAAATAGGAAAAGTGAAATTTCATGGTGTATCACCTTTAAAGGTACATTTGGGGCATTTCATGCCTTTATTTGATAGTGATCATCAAGAGAGACCAGAGACGTGTTAGAGAGATGGAGGATGACCCGGGCCAGTGCAGCTATTAGATTACATAGAGCCTTATTAGTGTGGTTGCCTGAAGGGATGACACACTATTGTTATCGGTCCGAGTTTATGTAACATCCATTTCCAAACGTAGGACCAAGTTCCATGAGACTGGTGAAGTCAAAGACAGACCACGAAGTGGCCATCCCAGGAGGACGACACCCCAAGAAGACTGGTTCCTCACCCTTGCTTCACAGAGAAACCATAGGCTTTCTTCCAGAGATTTACAGGCAAGATTTGCCCAAAGGTACCACAAACAGATGTCTGTCAAACATGCAGCACCCACGCTCAGCTGACAGTCACACACCCGGCAGGTCCCTTAAAAATGTTTGAAGATATAACCGCACATAAACAGTGAGCAATAAAAAGGGCATTGCAAATAATATCTATCCACCTGATTATTAATCCTGAAAGATAATTTCTCAATAGCAGCCACGGTTTCAAACACTCCAGCACTTTAACTCAAGTGCAAATTTGACTGAGCAACAAATATGACTCACTTGGAAGTTGAGTAATATTTGTCCAGGAGTATCTATACTTTGACTCAAGTACTTAGGCTGAGTACTTTGTCCAGCGCTGAAAGCTACAACATGCATTGTCTCTAACCTCACTCCTTGATGATAACGCTAAAATCAGCTCTAACCGATTACAGGTGAAGAGGCCTCTCGGCATGCTGGGTAATTTACATCAGTGGTTCTCAAACCATTTTGTGCCAAGGACCCCCAAACTGATAAATATTTGGCAGCGGACCCCATCTGAAAATGTTTTGTGCCAGGGACCCCCCTGAATAGAAGATTTATTTTTTAGTTAGAAACGTGCAATAGTTTCCTAAACATTTATAAAATAGCAGATAAACAAGCTCTGTAAGCTTGTTTACTGTATGTGAGATCTGCTGTTTTTGACTAGACAATGTATACTGTAAACAAAGTGTAAATGGACAAACTCAAGTGGTTAAAATTATTGTGACATTACAGTATATTAACTTTGAGTACCACTGAGTTACATGACATGATTACAGACCGCGTGTGCGTGCGAAAACAGCAGATCTACAAGCACACAACGCCTCGCATCGCGAGGCGTTGTGTGCTTGTAGATCGGCTGTTTTCACTAGTTTTGTGCGACAGTCTTGTATGATGAAGCAGGGCTTTGCTTTACCAAAAGACGTACACATTTGAAACTTGGAGATACGAGGTTTCTGCCCGACAGTGACGATATTTTAGTGATTATGTTGCGAGGAAAACGTTGAGATAGGAGCCATTTGGTTAGAACTGAGTGAAAATAACTTGGTATTTCAAGTTTAAAATGATACTAAATATTTTTCAAGTGTCCAAATAAATTCCAAATATTATCAAATGATCTCGCGGCACCCCTGGACTGCCGTCGCGGCACCCCAGGGTGCCCCGTCACCCACTTTTAAAACCCCTGCTTCACAATTTCTGCCTCTAATATTTGACAATTTGACCAATGTTTGACCAGAGTTACTAAAAAGGAAGGAAGGAAGGAAGGATGATGGAACGGGGTTGTGTGTGCGTGTGTGCATGTGCGCGTGCGTGCGTGTGTGTAGCAGATAGGGCAGGCAGTCTGCAGGGTCTAACATGCTGCAAAAACACCTGAAGAAACAACACAAGCCTATATCATGATAACATCTGCCCTGACTGCTGTTTGCTGCGTGTGTGCGTTTGTGTGTGTGTACGTGCGCAAATGTACCATATGTATCTTGAGAACTGCACATATGGGAGCTTGTCTGAAACACCTGTTTTTTTTTCACCTGCAAATCTGTGATGTCACCATAAAATAGTTGAAGTTGAAGTGTGTGTGTTGTGTGGTGATGTTTAGCTCGTATTGTATCTGTCTAGCACTAATTCACTATTTATCAATTATTCTACTCAACTTTACTCATCTCTCTTCATCCTTCTTTCCTGCCTCGTCTCCAACTATTTCTTTTTTTTATGTCTCTGATCTATGCTCTCACCTCTCTCTCTCTCTCTCTCTCTCTCTCTCTCTCTCTCTCTCTCTCTCTCAGGTGGAGGTGGATTAGTAGAGTTCTGCTCCGTTTACCTCTACCTGTCAGCGCTGTTAGTCCTCGTGTATTTCTGTGTGTGTGTGTGTGTGTGTGTGTGTGTGTGTGTGTGTGTGTGTGTGTGTGTGTGTGTGTGTGTGTGTGTGTGTGTGAGTGTGTGCATAAGTGTGTGTGTGTGCGTGCATCTGTCCTGTGCATTCATCCATAAGAAGTTATCGCTAAGACCTGGCATCATGGCGTATGTGTGTGTGCGTGCACGCGTGTGTGTGCGCGCGCGTGCACGCACGCATGCACACACACACACACACACACACACACACACACACACACACACACACACACACACACACACACACACACAGTGTGTGCATGTATGTGCATGTGTGCTTGACAGCTACAGTGTCCCACCCAGAACACACACACACACACACACACACACACACACACACACACACACACACACACACACACACACACACACACACACACACAAACAGCAAAATCCTGATCTTTAGTTTAACTCTGAGAGGGAACAGAGGGACCCTTATGGTCCCTCTCAGAGTTCAACTAAAGCTCAGGATTGGAGTGCGGTGCACAGGAGTGACGCAAAGCACAACGCTAAGCTACCAGTAAATGCCTCGGGTATCAAGTCCTATCAGCAGCAGTGATGCACTCAAAATACCAAAACATTACAATATCCTCAAGTTTCTCTTTCCACTTCTCAGTAGCTATCTTTAGCCCCCCAGAGAGAGAGAGAGAGATGGAGAGAGAGAGAGAGAGATGGAGAGAGACTGAGAGAGAGAGAGAGGGAGGGAGAGGGAGGGAAAAAACAAAAGAAAGCAAGAAAGAGAAAGAGAGAGAGTTTGGTGTCTCGTTGTGTGGTCCCGTGTGACCCAGGCTGCAGCTGCTGAGGGAGCTGCTCCTCTCCACGCTCCACTGCCCCCCCCCCCTCCCCCCCCCCACACAGAGCCTGCTCTGGCCTGTTAGCAGGAAGTGTCTCCCCAGCTGACACGCACGCACGCACCGCCGTTGCCAAGTCTGCTTATTTTAAGCGACTTTTGTACTTGCTCTATAAATATCGTAAATATTGTTTTGCTTATTTGTGCTACTCTCGTCAATGTTGTTAAAATCGGTGGTTCTCGAACTTTTCCATATCCAGGACCCCCCCAAATTAACATGTACTGTATGCCACAGATCTGAAAATATTTTGTGCAAGAGATCCCCCATACAAGATTTGTGTAATAAGTAAAAATTTAATTGTGATAATGGGGATATATAAAGCATTATAAGTATATTGTGTTGATAAACAAATAAAAAAAAAAAGTTTCGAAAATGTTATTTTCCAAGATTTTTCTTTGAAAATAGCATATCTACAAGCCCACAATGTGTTGCATCGCGACGTGTTGTTAGCTTGCAGATCGGATATTTTCAAATAGCCATATACAGTAGGTTAAAAGTGTTCATATGGCCTACTAGTCATTATTAGTCACTTCTTTTGGGCTTGTTGCGACTGAAGGTCGCAGTTTAGTATGTGAAACGGCACATGCTGACTCTGTCTGTCGTCTACACTTTTTTACGGTCTATGGTTTGCCACTCTGACATCACGCCTTCACTGTGATGTCAGGGGTGTTCGGCTAGCGATTCCTTTTGCCCTGGACCGTTCTCGTCTTTGACAGTTTGTTCATGTGCCTAATTGTTTGTGGAAAGAAGCTTTTTTGCAGTCTGTTGCTAGTAGCTTTGAGACTGCGTAGTTGTTTACCATGCGGCAACATCTTGAACAGACTGTGGTTGGGATGGTGTCGATCTTTGATGATTCCCTGGGCTTTTTTGACACAGCGTTCGTTGTCCAGGGCTTGGATTGGGGGGAGATCGCATCCGCTGATGTGTTCGGCTGTCCGCACGACCCTCTGCAGGGCCTTACGGTTTAGGTCTGTGCAGCCGCCGTACCAGGCAGTGAAGCAGCCAGTCAGGATGCTCTCTGTGGTGCCTCTGTAGAAAGCTCTTAGGACTTTGGGGCCCATCCCAGCCTTCTTCAGCTTCCTGAGAAAGTAGAGCCGTTGTTGTGCTTTCTTGACAACCCGCTCGGTCTGCACTGCCCAGGTAAGGTCCTCAGAGATGTGCACTCCCAGGAATTTGAATTATTTTACCCTCTCTACTGCAGCGCCTCCGTAGCACCAGCCACAAAGATATGGGCTGTCTTGGCCATCTGTGTTGGCCATATATGGATTCTGTTAGTGTGGTATGTGGCCATTGTGGCCTCCATACTGTATATGTCGTCCTTAGGCGTCTTACTGGTTTTCATAGTCCTGGTTGATTATTTCTCTCACAGAATCTGGCAACCCTGGCACGCATGCACACACATACGCACACAAAGTTTCAATCGCTCCACAGTGGCAGCATCAGTCAGACTGGTGTTTTTAATCATTTTACTGTACATATTCCCCTGTGTACTTCAGAGAGGGATGCTGCCTTCCTCCATCGTAAGTACCTGAGAGAGGGAGAGAGCGAGAGAGAGAGAGAGCGAGAGAGAGAGAGAGAGAGAGAGAGAGAGAGAGAGAGAGGAGGCGAAGAAAAGAGAGTGAAAAGAAGATAGAGAGAGGTAATTAGAATCCAGTGATTAATGTTCTAATGAGTTTATTCTCGGGGGGGATTAGCATGTGAGCTAATAGCAGCTTTGCTAAAAACATCCTAAAAAAACCCAAAACACTGGAGACAAACATGGCACAGGATTTACATTGGTCCAATGGAAAAACAAGTGAAAAATAAACTAAACCTGGAACCATTAGTTTGTTGTTGTTACCGCATGTGTTGTTTTTTACGTTTTGACAAGTGGAGTGACCTTGGAATGAACGCGGCTTCAGGTGTGAAAGTTTCTGTTCAGCTTCAAACGCATAGAGAGAGAATATGTGTGTGAGAAAGAGAAAATAGCAGATCTACAAGTCTGCTTGTAGATCGGCTATTTTCACTATTTCAAAATAATGACAAAAAAGGGAAGGTTTTGGACATACAAGGTTCCCACCCAACAACGACGACATGGAGATAGGAGGTTTCTGCCTGACAGCAACATTAGCCTACCTGCTAAAATAAAGCGGCCTACAGATGGACGGCGGTTGATACGGACGTCCCCGCTTGGATCAGTGGGGAGCGTGCCGCGGTGAGACACAAAACACAATCGCTCCGCGAGTAAACGGCAGCCGGTATTTCACAAAGATGACCAGAATCCAGCTCTTGCCACTCGCGAGCGCATGCACGAACGAGCATGTGCGCGGAATTTCACGGGACCGCGCCCGCTCACCCCGTAACTCCTCAACAACTCCGCGCGGCCAAAATAATTGCCTGCCTCTCATTGAAAAAGGATTACTAGGACGCGGCAACCGCGCCCCGTCTGAAAGGTGCTTAACCGTGAATGCTGTGGTGGTAAGAAAACAGCGCTGATGCCCCTTCACCCCTAGAGGCCAACATATCGTCGCTGTCGGGCAGAAACCTCATGTCTCCATATTCTAAATGTTGTTGTTTTTTCCTAAATTACGGTTACCACCCTACTTGATCACACTGCAGCGTCACACAAAAGCACCAGATCTGCAAGCTCAAAACACGTCTCGAAACGCGGGGCTAAGCAGAGCGGTTTGAGCTTGTAGATCTGCTTTTACTTTTGAATCTGAATGCTGAAAAGAAACAGTTTTGGATTTCTACCCGACAGAGATTACTAGTTAGAAATTCTTCCAGTTCGGCCATGGCTTTCCAAACTGTAGTTCGGAGAGTCAGAACATGCATGAGGAGGCACACGAGGTCTGAGAAAAAGTTCTGAGGCCCCCCATCAGAAGTTCGGAATTGACGTCAATTTGTTGTCATATCACCAAAGATATGACTACAAAGTCGAAAGTAGCTTGTATACTGGGCGTTATGCTAACTTAAGAATGAGTTGACACTAGTGCTGATACCACATACTGCAGCAGTGCAAGACAACACACACTGCACCAATTCTTAAAGTTGTCATTGCTTTCCTTCGTTTCTTAGTAAATGTTTTGATTCATTGGTAGAGAGAGGGCAAGAAGGAGAGAGTAGGAAAGTAAGAGGGGGAGAGAGAAGCAGAATTAGGTGTATAAGGAGAGAAAGTGAGAGGAGAGATGAGTAAAAAAAAAAAAAGAATCCATGTAACCAATTGGTTTGTGGAGTGATATGGAGAGTGACATTGGTGCAGGCTTATCCCTTTTTTGTAGGAAAAGGAGAGATTAAGACAATCTGTAGCAAGCCACCTTCCCTACGCCAAGGTGCTTAGGGACCCAGGGAGCAAAGAGGATTGTGTGTGTGTGTGTGTGTGTGTGTGTGTGTGTGTGTGTGTGTGTGTGTGTGTGTGTGTGTGTGTGTGTGTGTTGTAGGGATCTTAGAGGGCATTAGTGGCAGCATACTCTACCTGGAATAGACAAAGAGAAGACCACACCAATACCAGACCCCTTTGTTGAACGACTTAGTGGTCCTATCTGACATACTGTACACACACACACACGCACACGCACACGCACACACACACACACACACACACACACACACACACACACACACACACATACACACACACACACACACACACACACACACACACACTCACACACACACACCATGCACATCGTTGCTGTCGGGCAGAAACCCTTTATCTCCATATAGTATTCTAACTTTTTGTGTTGTGTAAATTAATGACTTTCTTGATTGATCACACTACAACGTCACCCAAAAGCATCGAAAGTAGCAGATCAACAAGCTGGAAACACTGTTTGAACTTGTCGATCTGCTACTTTTGCTATGTTTTAATTTGATTCTGGAAAAGTAACAGTTTTGGACATACGAGGTTTCCACATGTACTGTACGTGTAACTGTATACAAATACACTGACTCCCCCACAGAGAATAATTATGTGTTGAATACTGTTGCACTTTCCTGCATTTCATTCCAATGGACAAAATTACCCACACAATCTATGTCCTATGGCCATTCTGCTTAACTGATCCGAGCAAGTGATCATAAAACCCTAACCCTCATAAAACCAATGTTTTTGGGGGGTCTTTTTCTGCCTTTATTGATAGTTTGCAGTAGTCTGACAGGAAATGTGGAGAGAGAGATGGGGAGTGGCACGCAGCAAAGGTCGTCAGGATTGGGATTTGATTGCATTCCCTACAAAGGCAGAGAGCAGTAACTACATACAAGAATTTCACTAAAGAAATGGGTTTAAAATTGTTACAGCTGATCAGCCAAATGAGATAAAGGCATAAAAGTGATATTACACTGATTGTATACTGTATCTGTTCTTGAGCTAATTGTTCATCCCCCAATATCATGAAGGCTAATTTGAAATTTGGGCGACAAAAATAAATTGGTGTGTCCGAAAACGTAGTTACTGCACTCAGGGCAGTTAAAATAGGTGACCGCTACACCAGCTGGCCAGGCCAGGGCTCATCAACATATCCGTACACGGACGGACAAATGTGTCCGTTGCAAGACTTGGTTTTGTCCATGGCAAATTCAAGATTTAGTTTTTTACACACCATTATAATTTAATTATTTTCATCATAAGACCCAATTACTGAATGTCAGTCTCCAGGTTCTCTTCTGAATATGTATGACACTTAATTAGGCTACTATGACACTATGGCATATAAGGAGTCTACTAGTCCTACTGGTTCTCAAATGTTTTATTTTCAAGGACCCCCATGACACAGAGTGTGTACAAATGGAACCAAATACCCGTAATGTTGGTTCCATTTGTACACTCTCAGTGTTACAGACCTGTTATGGTCATTCAAGGCTATCTCTTTATGTGTTTCTGGTAATATTATTGTCCACTAATGTTGTATATCCATGGCAAAAATGTAATTTTTCCAAAAATGTCCACCAGAAGCCAACATGGCGATTACCCCTGATCCAGGCCAAATTAATGGTTACTTTATGTAACTATTATTGCAACACATTCTCACTCCTACACACGACCCCTTGGCCTTGACGTGTTTCAATGTGCAGAGTTGTCCCATAGACACATGACTGACGACTGCAGACACACACTCGCTCGGCTATGTCCCACACTCGGGCAGGCCTCGCCCATTGTGAGCTTGTAGATCTGCTGTTTTCTCTGTGTGACACCACTGTACGAAATGCGGCTTAACGTCATACTTTGTAACATTAATTTTTGCAACCGAAGGTCACAGTTTAGTATGTGAAATGGCACATGCTGACTCTGTCTGTCTGTCTGTGTGTACACTTTTTTTTACGTATATGGGTAACTGGTCCGATATACATCACTGGCCAGATGGCAAAGACATGGCGCGCCCTGAGGCGTCTTACTAGTAGCATTCTTTTTGGCGACGTCATATGTACTGTAACTCTGTTGTCATTACAGACAGTGTTTGTCTATTCGGAAGTGACGCTCAAAAGTGAATGCTAGGACCCTTGTGCCTGACATTTTGGAACACAACAGAAAAGAAAAGAAAAAGTTTTTATTAACAATTCATAAATAATTACATTACTGGTACGTACCGGTATGTGTGGCGTCAGGCAGACACTTGAATAAGATTTGTGTTTAAAGGAATATTTCACTTTACGAAAATATATAATTTATTTTACTACATTTTTTTTATTGTATTTAATTATTTTCATTTTCTCCAAGAAATACTAAAAAGTAATTAAAAACACAAAGCCTTCCCACGTATTAGGCAGTATGAGTCACCAGAACCAAGTTTGGGTGTTTTTGATGAATCTATCGTGGTTAAAATGGAGTTTGAAGTTACATTGGGGTTGTATAGGAAGGGGGCTTGTCTGAAAAAATGGAAATGAAATATGTAAATACTGACTTGAGCAACTTAAAAACTGTCCCGGGTGCTCACAAAAGCCTCATTAGACGATAAAATGATCAATTATTTTTAAGTGAAATATCCCTTTAATAGTGTTTATCGAAGTTGTCAAAAAAAGACATCTGTTGAATAGTTTTGTGAAGAATTATATCAAAAATAAATGTTGTTTCATTGAAAAGGTACCCAGTATAACTTTAAGTGGTTAAATAATAAAATAATATTCTTTGTGGACTGGACTATTGCTGCCATATAGTTTCACATGATCACCGTATTTCTGCAGCTGCTGACATAACTAACTTCTCACAGTGTTGCACTTCATTAAATCCGCTGGATGCTAACTTCTAACTTTCTCCAGGAGCTTAAATTGAAACTTCTATTAGTTCTTAAAGCCTAATTTACACTTCATGGCAGGACTGTGTCACTCAACCAAGGTAACGGATTTCCCTCTGAAAAACATCGGACGAAGTATGAATTAGCTTTAACCACGTAAGCCCCAGCATTCATAGTGTGGGGAAAGCTCACAGCATGTTGTGTTGCAACGTGTTGTGAGCAGTGGTGTAAATAGCTAAGTACATTTACGTAAGTACTGTACTTAAGTACATGTTTGAGTTATTTGTACTTTACTTGAGTATTTCCAATTTCAAATACTTTTACTTCTACTCCACTACATCTCGGATCCAAATACATTATTGTACTTTGACTCCAATACAATTATTTGAAAACTTTAGTTACTAGTTACTTTGCAGATATAAATG
>NC_137810.1:16659401-16696901 GCF_963921795.1 Nannobrachium achirus | reverse complement strand
CCTTCCTTCCCTATACCACCCTCTTTCTCTCCATCCTATCTCCCTACATTTTCTCTCAGCTCGCTCCACCTCTCTTCATATTCCTCTCTCTCTCTCTCTCTCTCTCTCTCTCTCTCTCTCTCTCTCTCTCTCTCTCCCTACCTGCCAGCTGTTGCTCGGGGCCTCCTGGTCGGGCCCCGGGGTCGTTGCAGTTCCTCCACACAAAGGGATGGATAGAGTTAGAGAGAAACCACAACCAGCCACTCCTCCACTTTACTTCACCTCACTGCAGCCTTCAAGCTGTCTGTCTCTGTCTGTCTGTCTGTCTGTCTGTCTGTCTGTCTGTCTGTCTGTCTGTCTGTCTGTCTGTCTGTCTGTCTGTCTGTCTGTCTGTCTGTACTCCCTTCATCCGTTCAATAAACATGAGGGGGGGGGGGGGGGCAGCAACTAAGTATATTTACTTAAGTACTACTTAATTACATGTTTGGTGTATGTGTTTGTAGTTTTATTTTTTATTTTTTTGTAAGCGGGTGACTTTAACGCTGCTACATTTTGAACAGAAATATTGTAGTTTTGACTCCACTACTCCACTTTTTCTAGGAACTTCCAAAAATACTGTATATTGTGAGTGAACCACTTAAGCCATATTATGCTATTTTCACTATTTGTTTTATTTATGATTAAAATTATTCAAATTTCTGATTTTGTACAGTATATAGGATTAAGGGGTTAAAATAATTGTGTTGCTGTATTAACACATTTATACTGGGACCCCTGGGGGTCACCCGACCCCACTTTGAGGACCACTGCAGTAGATATAATTTAGATCAGAAACATGATTGAAGATCTTCCCACAGATGTTGTGCTATATAAGACCGATTATATAGTTATAGCAGATCACCGTCTACTAATTCTGATCCGCAGCTGCTGGAGTAGCACTGTTCCAAGTGTGGCGGGACAAAACCCATAATGCGGTACAATGACATCACCGTGTTTACATGCATCCTCCTAATCTCTACATAGGACTTTCTGTTAATCTGTTAAGACTTTAATAGGATTCTTACTTTATAGTTTCAAATGAGCTGAAATGAGAGAAATGAGCTCATTATAAGGCAAACCCTTTAGCAAGACTCAAATAACCATAACATAATGAAGTGCAGGCTGGTGGTTTAGGCCCTAAACCATCTGCTAATAGAACTAAGTTACTTTGAATCAAAACAACCTGACCTCACATACAGTACAATACTCCAGCCAGAGAAGACAAATCAATCTGTTTTCTTGTAGACTTAGATGTACTTATGGAACTACAGTATTCTATTGTTTTTTATTCTATTATCTGACTGCATACAAACACATGACCTGGACTAGAGTAGTCTAACCTAACGCGGACATTCTATGTGTCCTGGCAGATCTCACCGGGTCCTCCGGCGTCTCGAAATGACACGGAGGGGGACATGACTGTTCGCTTTGAGTAAATGAGGAAGTGATCCGCGGTGGAAAACGAGTGATAAATCATAGCGATTTTATAATTATAATGGACTAGAAGCTGGGCCGCCCTTCGGGCGGCCCAGCGTCTAGTCGGCGACCTGGCCAACTCGGAACAATGTAAATAGGGAATGAATGCCCCGCCCTTTAATGCAAACCCCATTATACCTGTTTTCATAGGACCCGTTTTGACCATCTGTCTGCCTGTGTCCATTTATGCCCATATATGGAGATATCTGTATCTGTCTGTCGGCGTCCATTTTATGTCCATATATGGAGATCACTGCAGTTATAGTTCTGGGTCCATTTTATGCCCATATATGGAGATATCTGTCTATCTGCGTCCATTTTATGCCCATATATGGAGTATCTGTCTGTGCCTCCAACTGTGTTGCAGACACAGTGCCGGTTCCCCCTTTAATGCAAACCTCATTATACCTGTTGTCATAGGACCCGTTTTGAACATCTGTTTGCCTGTGTCCATTTATGCCCATATATGGAGATATCTGTATCTGTCTGTCTGCGTCCATTTTATGCCCATATATGGAGATCTTTGACCATCTGTTTGCCTCTGTCCATTTATGTCCATATATGGAGATATCTGTATCTGTCTGTCTGCAATCCATTTTATGCCCATGGGGGCATTCATTTTATGCCCATATATGGAGAACGCGCGTGCCCGTGGGACGAACGGTTCTCGAGATACGCGGATTACATACATACATACACACTCACAGAGATTTTTTGTTGACTCATGTGGCGTACGTGATGTCAGAGCCTTTTATGAAGTGATGTCACAATGAGTCAGAGCTTTCGCCGATTTCCTCCGGAACAGCATGATGTCAACAATCAACCCCGCATAAGGAGATTCCGAACGTTTCGCGCCGGTTCGGGAAAACCGCGCGTCGGGTCGGGTCGAGACCCGGCACTGCACTCCGTGCCGCGGCGGGGAACGCGCGTGCCGAATCTGAAGCCGGTGGGACGAATGGTTCTCGAGATACGCGGATTACATACACGCAGACAGACAGACAGACAGACACGCAGAGACTTCTCGCATTTATAGATAGATAAGCCTAAACAAAACAGTTAACATGAACAATACTGATGTAAAATAAGATATCTGAACGTCTACATTTATTTTATATACAATTAAAATGTCATGAACCAGCACAGTTATAGGGGGGCTTGCCCAGGCTTTATTTTTCTTCCGATCGCCAAAATAAGCCTGGGTTTCTGAGGCTAGGACTAGAGTGACCCGAGCAGCAGCGGTCCAACATCAAACAAACCCGGTACAATGTTCATTCATCATTCAGCAGATGAACTGGCCACTGTTGACAATGGACCGAGGTTAACGTCTACAGTATATGTAACAGGTTTTTAGGGGAGAGTTGTTACGACTCTGTTCGGACACCTCTTTGCACCAATACAGAGTGAATGACAGACAACGACTGTATAAAATATATTCCTTTTTATTACAATATCTAATTCATAACCAATACAACAACTCATATGAAATAAAGGGTACCCTTTTGAAAACAATAAAATGTAAGCAACCTATTCAATTCATCAATGCAACAACAATAAAACAACAAGCAACATTAGTATAAAACGGTGGGAGGAAAGGGGCAAGGCAAGGTTAAGAATACCGACAGTTCAGTCCGGTCCGGTGGTGATTCCTGTCCGTGTTTTGCGTCTCGCCACGGCAGTGACGAGGCGCACAATATAGTTCAGTCCGATCCGCAAAGTCCAGTGCGGGACCTCCGCGTCGCCGCTCGCCGGCGTCCTGCACGCAGCCGCTCCGCTGTAGGGAGGAGGAGGAGAACGGTACAATGAGTGACAGCCCTTTAAGCAACCGGCACTTTTGAACTGTACAAACACACGCACGCTGGCGTGATCACTTTCCTTTAGAAGGAGTAATGAAGGCCCATCAATAAATCTCAGCCACTGCTGCTCTGCCCGTCTGCCGTCGTCACGTCACTCGTCTGGCCCAGCAACACCTCGGACACACAACAGGACTCGAATCACTCTCCACAATAGTGCTCATAAAGAGCCTTTTAAACACGCCAGAGATGGAAAATAGTTACTTTCCTTTATCTGGACAATAGAGAGCGTTGAACACTGCAGATATCATCGGCGATGGGAACTGGAGGAGACGGTCAGACCCACGGCTCGGTGAGGAGTGAAGTTTGGTCTGGTCCACTGGTACAGCGTGGAGAATAGAAGTTCTTGCCTACAACACGTAGGGAGAAGAGAAGCGGACACAGCGTGTGACCGACGGCAGCGGCAGCAGGAGTCTGTCTGGGTGGTGAGAGAGAGCCAGAGGTAGGAACTGACGTTGCTTTTATTTGGGCGTGAGTTTTCACTGGCGAATGAATGCCTTGCTTTCTGTCCCGTGTCTGAGTCTCTGCACACGGCTCTGTTGTCACACCTGGCAGGTAAAGAATATACTGTGGCATAAAAGTTCATTGTCCATCGCTGTCATAGCGCACAGTACACGTCAAAATATAACACACAGAAATCAATAAATGATAATCAAAATCACAGCAAACTATAATAACTCACAATATAAAATAACCAAGTCAGAATGCTTAACATTGGCCCAGTGCATTATCTGTGACACTTGAGGCATTATTCATCCTATGACACACCTCCCCCCTTTGTCAGTTGTCGTCCCGACAACTCTAATCACCAAACCTGACTGGAGGCCTACCCCTCGTGGATCTCTGTGACCTTCGCAGAGGCTCTCCCTGTCCTTGCTCCCGTCTATCAGCTGGGGCTATAGGTTGGTTTGCCTGGTCACCTTCTCTCGGACCTGTAGATGCTGTGGGCACAAAGGTCAGAGGTAACAATATTGGCCTATAATTAAGAACATTCGGATACAAGGGGCCGATTGTTTCAGTCTCTGGGGCTTGTTGTACCACTTCGGGGGGATTGAATGGACATGGTCGAAGGTGGTTCCGATGGATCGTCCTAACGGGTCCTTCTTTTCCTTCCGGCCTGATCTGGAAGACCGGCACACCAGGGCGCGATTGATCGAGGACAACATAAGGTTGAGGCTGCCAGTGGGGTGCCAGCTTACCTTGCTCTCTGCGGCGGAAGTTACGCAAGAGCACTCGCTCTCCAGGCAACAAGGGGAGGTGTTTTGCTCTCTCGTCATACCCGTCCTTGTCCCTCAATCTGTTTTCTCTCGTCTTAGCTGCCACCTGTTTGTAGACTTTCTGCAGCGTCTGGCTATGTTGGTGAACCCAGCCCTCTAGGTCATGTCTTTGGGTCAATGTTGGTGCTCCTACAGCTGTCTCCACCGGCAAGCGGGCGTGTCGACCAAACATGACGTAGTGTGGGGTCATTCCAGTGGCCTCGTGGGCAGTATTGTTGTACATCTGGAGCAGAGTAGGTAAGTGATCTGGCCAGTGTGCTTGGTCTTCCTGACTCAGTGTTCCTAGGAGAGACAAAAGGGTCTTGTTAAACCTTTCACAGGCCCCATTTCCTTGTGGCCTGTAAGGTGTGGTTCGGATCTTGGAGCATCCATAAAGGCTGCACAGCTGCGCTACCAGGTTGGACTCGAACCCCGCCCCCTGGTCAGACAAGATACGTTCTGGGCATCCCCAAGCCTGGATGAGGTGGCGCCAAAGGACACGGGTCGTGGTGGCTGCCGTCTGGTCCTTCGTAGGAATGGCCCACCCATACTTGGAGAATAAGTCTGTTATTACCAGCAGATAAGGGTACGCGTCGCCGTGCCGGCCAAGAGACAAGTAGTCGATGGAAATGGTTTCCATAGGGTAAGAAGTGAAGATAGGGACCAAGGGAGCTCTTACTTCCGGGCCTCGTTTCTGTTGGACACAGCTGGCACACTGGGACGTCCATTCTTGCAGGTCAGTGGCCATTCCTGGCCAGTAAAAGTTCCTCCTCATCAAGGCTTCCATTTTGGCCACACCCATGTGGCCGGAGTTGTGGTACTTCTCCCACAGCTCTTTGGTCTTGCTCGAGGGTACCACGATTTGGGAGAGGTTCAAGCCTGTATGGCGCTCCTGGGCTGTCCTCTTCAACACACCTCCCCGGATGTGTAGACGGCTCCACTCCCTCAAGAGGCGTCTCACCTCGGGCAGACTGTCCTTCCGCTCCTCTGCTCCAGGGAGGTGTTCTTCTGTGACCCACCCCTTCACTTGGGACAGGGTTTGGTCTCCCTCCTGCCAATCTCTCCACTGGTCCCCAGTGTCGGGGGTCGTCTCCAATTCCACTGCTCCAGCCGCAGCTTGGACGAATCCAGTCTCCTGTGGTAACCTGGACAAGATATCAGCGTTACGGTTGGCAGTACCTGGGCGGTATTTCAATTCAAAGTCGAAATTTGCAAGCTGGGCTGCCCAGCGCTGTTCAAGGGCGCCTAAGCGCGCTGTGTCTAAGTGGACGAGGGGGTTGTTGTCAGTAAAAGCTAGGAACTTATTGCCCCACAAGTAGTCCTTAAACTTTTCTGTAACAGCCCACTTGAGGGCCAAAAACTCTAGTTTAAAGGAGCTATAGTTTTGGTCATTTCTCTCTGTTGGGATTAAGCTTCTGCTGGCATAAGCAATTACCCTTTCTTTGCCATCCTGTACTTGTGACAACACAGCCCCCAAACCCCCTAGGCTAGCATCAGTGTACAGGTTAAAAGGCTTAGAGAAGTCTGCATAGGCTAAGACTGGAGCACTCACCAAAGCAGTCTTCAGGGCGTCGAATGCGGTCTGGCAGTCCGGTGTCCAGTCAACACTTCTCCCTTTCTGCAACCCTGCAGTGCCTACTAGGAGGGCATTAAGGGGTGCAGCTACCTTGGAGAAGCCCTTTATATACCTCCTGTAGTACCCCACGAACCCTAGATATGAGCGAACCTGACTGACGGTTGAAGGGATGGCCCAGTCCCTTACAACGGCCGTCTTCCCAGGGTCAGTGGAGATTCCATCACTGGAGATTACATGGCCAAGGTAGGTGACCTTCCTCTGGGACAGGTGGCATTTCCGTGGTTGTAGCTTCAGGCCATGGGCTACCAACTTTTTGAAGACCTGCTCCAGGTGTTCAATATGGGTGTCAAAATCTGGTGAGTAGACTATGACATCGTCGAGGTAGATTAGGAGAGACTCATTCACCTGTCCGCCCAGGCACCGCTGCATCAGACGCTGGAAAGTTGCAGGCGCGTTGCATAGGCCGAAGGGCATCCTCTGGAACTCATAGAGGCCCATGGGGGTGGTGAATGCAGTCTTCTCTCGGTCCTTCGGGTCCACGTCTACCTGCCAAAATCCACTGGCGAGGTCGAGAGTAGAGTACCAGGCCGCTTGTTTTAGACTGGTGAGGGACTCTTCTATCCTGGGTAGGGGGTAGGCGTCCTTGTGGGTGAGGGCGTTGAGCTTCCTGTAGTCTACGCAGAAGCGCCAAGACCCATCTTTCTTCTTCACGAGGACAATTGGCGCTGCCCAAGGGCTGGAGCTTTCCTTGATGACATCAGTGTCCAACATGTTTTGGAGGAGCCCTCTCAGCTCTGGATACAGGCTCGGTGGAATCGGCCTGTAGCGCTCCCTGCTGGGTGGTGCCGAACCTGTGGGGATCGAATGGAGGACTGCATCAGTCTGTCCAAAATCTTCTTCTCCTGCTGCAAAGGCGGCCTTCCATCGCTGCAACAAGGAGTCCATCGTCTGCTGCTGCTCTGCGGACAGACCTTCGCCTTTCAGCAGGGTGACTGGGTGCTGGTCTTCGGCGGTGACCTGGTTCACTTGGACATCAACTTCAACTACACCTGGGTCTGAAGCCTTCAACACCAGGTCCTTCTCCCCTCGCACTTGGCTTGCATCGACCTTGAAGACGTTAGCCAGGGGGCGCCGTTGGGGTATCAAGATGGGGTATGGATTCAAGTTGCGTAACCTTATGGGGAGGCGTCCTTTCACCACCCAGGCAACGGTCCGAGCCACCTGCCATTCGTCATCTCTCTCTGGGCCCTCCACCAGAGCGCAGAAGTTAGACCTGGTTCTGGTCCCGTACAGATGTGTCCATAACACCATTTCGCTGTTGGGAGGGATGTAGACTGGATCTTGGCGGGTCAGCCGGGCCACTCCAATCTGTCCGTCTGATGGTTCAGCCTGCGACACCTTCTGACAGACAGCAAAAGCGCGTTCCCACTCTCCTTTGGCTTGTGACGACATAGTGGCACCAAACGCTGTCATCCCCGGGTGGACTCCCTGGAACAATTCTTTCCAGAAGTGTGAGATTACATTCATTCCTAGAATGCCCTTCTCTGCATTTAGACACTCGTCTTTGACGATAATGACCCCTTTACCGGAAACAGTGACCCCTCCCACTGTGAAATCTAAAATGGCGTACCCGGTGTAGGGGATCTGTAGGCCATTGGCGGCTTTCAGAGTCAGCCAGTACAGATCTTGTGGATCTCGTGTCTGTTCCCCACTTAACCATTTCTGAAAGAAAGTCTCGCTGAACAATGTTACTTGTGAGCCTGTATCGAGCAAGCAGGGCAATTTAACCCCTGCAACAACAATTTCCACCCCTGGACATGTGCCAATCATAGCGTTCTCATCTGCTCGGTTTCCCTGACTCCCCTCCCCAACCACTTGGCTCCCAGTGGCGGGGGCAATTAGTTTAAATACCTCCTCTCTTGTGGGCAGCGCCTCTGGATGTGGCCTGCCTGTCCACAGCCTTTACAGATGGGCTGGCCATGCTGGTCCCATTCAAATGGCTGGTGTCGCCTAGGGGAGGGTGTGTAACGGTCCTCCTGAACTCTCCCTCTTGTAGCTGGGCGCCTGTGCTCCTCTGGGGCGTTCTGTGGGGAAAGTTGACGTTTAATTTCCTCTTTCAGAGTTTCAGTAAGAACGGACATTTGATCTTTCATTTCTTTTCTAAGTTCAGCTCTTACAGTCTCTCTCCACTCATTTAAGCTAGAGGTTGCTGGGGTCTGCTGTTGCGGAGGCACTGAGACACGTGCTGCGCATGCAGACTCCATCCTCTGTTCAGCTTCCAACGCTCTGGCCTCACTACACAGTTCACTGAAGGATAATGTAGGGTTTCTACGCACCTGCCGTTGGAGCTCTTGCTGTACTGTGCTTGGCCTCAAACCTAGGACAAGTTGGTCTCGAATGGTCATTTCATCTTGAGCCGAGCCATTTGGTTCATGCTCTCGCCATATGGAGAATAGCTCCCTCAACCGGAGAATGTAGGCAGCAGCGGTTTCTCCTTCCTGTTGATGGCATTTAAAGAACTGTGCCCGGAGCTGGGCTACTGGGGTTACTTGTCCATACAATTTCACTAGCTCCTGTAAGATGGCTGCACTAGTTGCACGTCTGGTTGGGTCTAGTAAGCGTATTTCTCGTTTTGCTTCACCTTCGAGTGCCCCAAAAATAAAGTCTATTTTCTGTTCCTCGTTTAAACCTTGTGCCCGCAGCATAGCCCGAACCTGCCCATTCCATTCTGAAAATCTCATTTTACTTGGGTCACCATTAAACTTTGGGATCCATGGGACTCCCATAAACCATGGCATCATCATTGCATTTATCAATGGCTGGCTTGCATTAATATTTTCTGACCTGGCCCCATTTTCTGGTGGTGCATTAAGGCCTGCATCTTCAGGGTGTAATGCATTTTCATCTTCCATTCTGCTCTGTATGGTGTGAAAGAGGTAATCCTGCCGACAACGCCACTTATGTAACAGGTTTTTAGGGGAGAGTTGTTACGACTCTGTTCGGACACCTCTTTGCACCAATACAGAGTGAATGACAGACAACGACTGTATAAAATATATTCCTTTTTATTACAATATCTAATTCATAACCAATACAACAACTCATATGAAATAAAGGGTACCCTTTTGAAAACAATAAAATGTAAGCAACCTATTCAATTCATCAATGCAACAACAATAAAACAACAAGCAACATTAGTATAAAACGGTGGGAGGAAAGGGGCAAGGCAAGGTTAAGAATACCGACAGTTCAGTCCGGTCCGGTGGTGATTCCTGTCCGTGTTTTGCGTCTCGCCACGGCAGTGACGAGGCGCACAATATAGTTCAGTCCGATCCGCAAAGTCCAGTGCGGGACCTCCGCGTCGCCGCTCGCCGGCGTCCTGCACGCAGCCGCTCCGCTGTAGGGAGGAGGAGGAGAACGGTACAATGAGTGACAGCCCTTTAAGCAACCGGCACTTTTGAACTGTACAAACACACGCACGCTGGCGTGATCACTTTCCTTTAGAAGGAGTAATGAAGGCCCATCAATAAATCTCAGCCACTGCTGCTCTGCCCGTCTGCCGTCGTCACGTCACTCGTCTGGCCCAGCAACACCTCGGACACACAACAGGACTCGAATCCCTCTCCACAATAGTGCTCATAAAGAGCCTTTTAAACACGCCAGAGATGGAAAATAGTTACTTTCCTTTATCTGGACAATAGAGAGCGTTGAACACTGCAGATATCATCGGCGATGGGAACTGGAGGAGACGGTCAGACCCACGGCTCGGTGAGGAGTGAAGTTTGGTCTGGTCCACTGGTACAGCGTGGAGAATAGAAGTTCTTGCCTACAACACGTAGGGAGAAGAGAAGCGGACACAGCGTGTGACCGACGGCAGCGGCAGCAGGAGTCTGTCTGGGTGGTGAGAGAGAGCCAGAGGTAGGAACTGACGTTGCTTTTATTTGGGCGTGAGTTTTCACTGGCGAATGAATGCCTTGCTTTCTGTCCCGTGTCTGAGTCTCTGCACACGGCTCTGTTGTCACACCTGGCAGGTAAAGAATATACTGTGGCATAAAAGTTCATTGTCCATCGCTGTCATAGCGCACAGTACACGTCAAAATATAACACACAGAAATCAATAAATGATAATCAAAATCACAGCAAACTATAATAACTCACAATATAAAATAACCAAGTCAGAATGCTTAACATTGGCCCAGTGCATTATCTGTGACACTTGAGGCATTATTCATCCTATGACATATACTGACTGCATCTCTCAGCTGCAGCCAATAATATCGTCTCTGTCGGGTGGAAACCTCATTTTTCCAGGCTTCAAATTCAAAAATAGCAAGAGTAGCAGATCTACAAGCTCGAAAAAACGCGATGTTTCAAGCTTGCGGATCTGGTATTTTTGATGCTTTTGTGTGACGCTGTAGTATGATCAAGTAGGCCATTAATTTACTATAAAATAAAACACAACAAGTTTAAATATGGAGATAAGAGGTTTCTGCCGGATAGCATTGATATGCTAACATTGCAGTACATCATGCTTACACACCCTTTTCAATCTACATCAAATCACATTGCCAAAAATGACCCATCTGTACATGGGCTTAGAACTTCTATTTTTGTCTGAATATGGAGGCTGGGGTTCAAGTGGTTACCAGCGCTCACAGCGAGAGAGTGAACCATTGTACCTCTCTCTGTCATTTCCTCATTCCCTCACATAGGATCACAGAGGTATCGCACACAGCGTGCGTGCATGTGTATCTGTCTGTATTTGCATGTGTGTGTGTGTGTGTGTGTGTGTGTGTGTGTGTGTGTGTGTGTGTGTGTGTGTGTGTGTGTGTGTGTGTGTCATTCTTGAATGTTCAACACCTCTACATTTGAGGTCTGACTGGATTGCACAAGTGAGGTGAAATGCATTATGGGAGCTGTTAATGTTTAACACTGGTATATTAAGAAGGTAGGTGGAAATGTGGACAAAGGAACATACAAGTATAGAACCCTAAATACTGTAGGCCCTAAATAGCTCTAAATATGTCTTTCTGTTCACCTGTGGTTTATAACCACTTAACCCACATTGGCTCTACCAGTGGATTTTCTGTTTAACTCTACATCAGGGACGTGCTGGGCCCCTGATTCAGCCCGGGAAAAAGAGTTGGAGAGGCCCTCATTGCGCACGAGAGATCTCTCTCTTTGCTACTCGAAGATTTGCCATTTCAGATCATGACAAGTGACAAGCCAGTGGGCCAATTACTGTACATGAGTTATATTTCGTCGTTGTCGGGTGGAAACCTTCTATGTCCAAAACCGTTTGTTTTGTATTTATCATTTTAAAAATGATTTAAACTAGTGAAAACCGCCGATCTACAAGCACTTGTGCTTGTAGATCTGCTGTTTTCACTACTTTTGTGCAACGGCCTTGTATGATGAAGCAAGGCTTTGCTTTGCGAAAAAAATTATACATTTGAAACTTGGGGATACAAGGTTTCTGCCCGACAGTGACAATTTACTTTGTTGGCCGCCCAGCCCCCAAAATGGAACGATGAAGCCGACATTTTATTTTTACATTTTTCCTAATGGCCGGCCTGGAATGAACCGGCCGTTCGGGAATTGTCCCGCTTTTCCCAATGGCCAGCACGTCCCTGCTCTACATTAAACATCCTCACTAAGTATCCCAGAATGCGGATGATGGAGTTTAAGTGGTCAACCTTTTCTGGATCAGGGCCCACTTGAAAATCCTGAAAGTGTTGGCGGCCCACCCATCTGACCACTGTTAACATGACTGCCGAAAACTTTCAGTGCACGTTTGTTTTAATGATCAATCGATCAATCGTTTGTGCCGTGGCTTGGCATAAGGGAAGAAAAGTAAATATTTAGTATTGATTATTTTATCATTAAAATCTGGAACAGTGGAAAGCCATTGGTTTCTATGCTGCGCAAATGAAGCTTTTTTTGGCAGTTGTATGGGTGCCGCCAGCATTGTAGAAATCAACGTTCATTGGTAGAAATGGTACCATCTCGAATGCTATTGGCTGCCAACAGTCACGTGCAACCGCAGGGATACATGGGACATTGTCTTGAGCTTGCCGAAAATAAAGCACACGAAGAAGAATCATCACAAGCCTATGATCACAAGCCCCTACTACAGCATACCCTGCTATAACATCAAATATAACATAAATTTGACCATATTTTCACAAAACGCATATCATGGTGATTGAAACGAGGCTTAGCGACAGGAACCATAAAGTATTTATGACAATGTTTATTAATCCACGGTGAGGCCTTTAGGAGGGCCATTCAACTGCAGCAGCTGAATGGAATGTTTGGATTGGGGTCTGGTGCAACGCACAGGTTCTGAACCTGGTGAGAGCAGGAGAGGACCTGGTGAGACGTAGGAGGAGCCCGGCCAGGAGTCAACCCATAGAGCCTAGTTCTTCCACGCGCCAGAATGGTACCCCCAATCCCGGCAGAGTAGTTCCGGTGCAGCACATTGAGTGACCCTATCTTTCCCTAATAGGACTGATCGTGGATAGCTACTGGGACGTAAGTCGGGACATGATCAACCCCGGCTGGGTCACCTGGGCGAGGGTGTATGATGTTGCGAGACCCGAAACACCCGTCGACCCCAGGCTACATCACTGATGATACGTCCCAGTTGCATCCTTGTGATGTTTTTTTTTTTTTTTCACTATTAAGGTAAGAAAATCAAATGTAAAACTTGGGGGTAAATGAATGGAATCCTATGGAGAACATGTTGCTTCTGGTGCAAGAACAGCGCAACTACTGGCCAATCATAGGAACTTTCAGTTCCGTGTTGCTTCATTTTAAATCGAGACAGCTACACCCCTGCTTGCAATATCCTCACGCTCCACAAGTTGGCCCTGGCGCACAGGTTGGGACTCACTGCAGTAGGAGAGGTTGACAAGCAAGATTATATAGAAAATGATTAGGAATCACTTTCATTTATTATTGTATATTGGTCAAAATGCTTTCTTGTCACACTGGTCACTGTCATGACTCTTTGTATTTTGTACACACAGCTACAAATGTACAGATGCCTCTCCTTATCCCCTCTCTCACCGTCTCTGGCGCCCTTTCTCTCTCTATATCGTTATAAAAAAAAGTTCTTATTACCCGTTGGCTTCAAGCCTATATTAATAATACAGGAGGGACTAATTTTGAATTTGACACCGGTGATTGCGGCCCTTCAGCTCCACAAAATACATCCTCCATCAATTATTGAATGAGCAAATCCAATATGGAAGGGGAGCAGGTCACAGTGACAGAGAGACAGACAGACCAATGAAAGACGGACCGATGGAGATTAATATATAACTAGAGAGGCAGACGTGCGGACAGACAAACCTTTCACAGTATTAGGTTATGCTCTCCTAAACTTTAGCCCCAGTAGTGGCCATGATGCTTTAGGACCTAAAGCATACAAAGTGAACGCATCCAACGATCCGAACGGGGCGGCGAGAACGGTTGCTTCGTTATCTTCGCCCCACTTGGAAAAATCCAACTGAAGCGACCTTCGCTTCACCCCCACTCCACCCATCGGAGTGGGGCCCATAGTTTTATAGTAGATGTGAAGTCCACATACCAGCTCTGACAGTGTGATAAAATCGGTTCCAGAAACGGTGATGGAACCAATTCTGGTTCCTTGATTTTGGATCTGGTTCCTCTCTCCAGTTCCTCCAGTTCCGCATCCCAACCCTAGCCTACTCCACACCTGCTAGAGGCGAGGACGTTTTTCCTACCGAAGCTGAGCAGTGGCCACGCCCAACGTGGAAGTGCTTTTCTCGCCATTTCGGCCAAGTATATTAATTGACAAAACCGTCTCAAGCGACCTTGAGCCACGTGAGGCCCCTGCGAGCTAAAGCTAGCGAGTCGCCGGGCCGGGAGCTGCGAAGGTCTCTTGAGTCGACTCAGAACTGCAGACTATACATACCCTAAGGCCCTATCTTGTTTTACCTTATGCCAGGGGTCTTCAATGTTTTCAGGCCAAGGAACCCTTAGTTGAGAGAGAGATGAATCAGGGACCCCCACAACCTTTTCATAGATTCCATAATAGTTTCATTATTTGACAGCACAATCATCAGTGTATTTTGGATTCATGTCGATTTGTGTTTTCAGATATTTAACCACTTGAACCGTCAATACTTAATAAACTTAACCTTTCACTCTGTACCCTCTGTCTACACCAAACCTCTTTGACGGAAATAGCTGATCTACCAGCTCACAACGCCTCGCAGCGCGAGGCATTGTGAGCTTGTAGATCTGCTATTTTGGGCTAAAGTTCCCAGAATATGGACTCAAATGGGTTCAAATAGTTGATATAAAAAAGGAGAAAAAAAGTTTCTATCACACAAAGATTTGGAGGACCCCCTGTAGTAACTTTGAGGACCCCCTAGGGGTCCCAGACCCCCTGTTGAAGACCCCTGCCTTATGCAGATCCACAAGCTCAAAAGCGCTGCATTTCGAGCTTGTGGATCTGCTACTTTTGATGCTTTTGTGTGGCACTGTAGTTTGATCAAGAAGGGCATACTGTATATTTACGGAAGGAAAAAAAAAGAACACAGAAGGTTAGAATAATGAGATTAGAGGTTTCTGCCCGACAGCAACGATATGGTAATGCACACCTACTGTACGGTATGAGACATGCATGTAGCTGTTTACAGGCAGATCGCCCCCCGCTCCGCCTCCCCGCTTCTCTCTCTTTCTCAACACTCGCTGGCAGGAGAACGATTTTGCCGAATTCAAGTCTATTTTCGTCAAATGATAGAAATATACTGGCGAATATTAGAGACAATACAACACAATAGACAACATGCACAAATGCGCTCTGTTTAATGTGAAATATAGACGCGCCGACTCTGTAGCGAATATCAGTCAGAGTAAAGCAATCTAGCACAATAGACCAATATCATCCTAATTGCATCAAAAAAAGCAAAATTGCGCTAGGGTTATATTGTCTCTAATATTCGCCAGTACAGTATATTTCTATCTATCTTTGATGAAAATAGACTTGAATTGGCGAGAGTTGAGACAGAGAGAAACGGGGAGGCGGGGCGATCTGCCTCAAGTCAACCTGTAAACAGCTACACGCATGAGACACAAGCATGGGACAACTTACAGCTGACTTAGTAGTGTAGTAAATTGATGTCAACATTGGTGGGAAAATCTTTTTTTTTATAATGTTATTAGCTACACAGTAAAATCTTGAGTGTAACTCAAAGAGTGCACATAGCTGTCATGTCCTCTTTGAGTTAAATCAACACTCAGAATTCTAAACTTTGCTAAACAGTTGCCAATGGGCGAAGGTGAACGTGCTCTGGGCCGGACTGGTGCGTGAGTATGATGTGGTGTGTGGATTACTGGCGCTAATACCAGGTGTTAGAAAGCAATCACCCTGCGCCCACACACACACACACACACACACACACACACACACACACACACACACACACACACACACACACACACGTCACAGCTCGTCTCCAAGGACCTCGGCCCTCCATCAGCACATAGGTAAGACAAACACACCCACACACTATGTTGTGACTCACCACACACGCACACACCGTGCGCACGCGCACGCACGCGCACACGCACACACTTCACAGTGCATTTCCTGGGCTGGCTAGCTGCCTAAGCTGCTAATTACGGCTGTGTGTGTGAACTCTCACTCTCAGTGACTGATCAGCCCAACACTAAACAACATAGAGAGAGACTGATAGACAGGCATAGCAAGGACGGGAATGTCAGGGTATAAAACCCCAAGCAAGAGATGATATAAGAAACCAAAAGATAAAACTGATGATGAAACGACCATGAAAGAGTACGTGCGGAAGGTAGAGGAGAGAGGGAGGGAGAGAGAGAGAGGGAGAGAGAGAGAGGGAGAGAGAGAGAGAAGGAGAGGGAGAGAGAGAGAGAGAGAGGGATAGAGAGGGAGGGAGAGAGAGAGCACCTCAGGCTAGTTCCAGTCATAATCCATATTTAATGCCTTGTTATGGTGCAGCTTGTGGTTGTGTTATGCTTGTGTTTTCATTGGGCAGATTAAAGGGATATTTACAGAAACGCTCTGTCTGTAAGTAGGTTTTCTCTGTGTTAAATGACTCCTCATCCACTATGCAGCTCATAGCCCTCATGCCCCTCCCTTCCTTATGTAAAGTCAATAAAGTGTTGCAGTCAGTTAAAAGCTCTTGAGCCACCTATACTGGGTCTAGTCCAGTGCCTATACAGTATATCGTCGTTGTCAGGTGAAAACCTTGTATGTCCAAAACCGTTCGTTTTGCATTTATCATTTTAAAAATGATTTAAACTAGTGAAAACAGCCGATCTACTTGTCGATCTGCTGTTTTCACTACTTTTGTACAACGGCCTTGTATGATGAAGCAGGGCTTTACTTTGCGAAAAAATTTACACATTTGAAACTTGGAGATACAAGGTTTCTGCCCGACAGTGGCGTTATGCTTTTGGAAACAGGAGCAAAAAAGTAAACATTGTCTAAAAACCATACTGGGCCAGCGATTGTTTCTGCGAAGAGCATGTGTTATGTATATCTTGATCAAAGGTGCAGTGTTTCTTCTCATATTGATCACTAGATTTGAAATATTTGTATGCATGTACTGTAGCCTACAAGCCACCAATTTAATGAATTAAATCTCCTCAGGAGGAAAATTATATTACCAAAATGACCATGGCAGGCCTGCCAATGTGAAAAACATACGCTCCACAATACGTTACAATAAAACATATCCTCACTGTCGGGCAGAAACCTCCATAATTTTTCTCCTAAATTAACACTTTACTTGATCACACTACAGTGAATACACACAAAAGCATCAAAAGCAGATCCACATGCTCAAAGGCATGAAGCGACGCGTTTCGTGCTTGTAAATCTGTTACTTTTCATGCTTTCGAATTTGAATCCTGGTTCCACCCAACAGAGAAGATATCATATCATATCATATCATATCATCGGCATCGGTGACATTCAGTAAGTAGAAAGGAATTACCCCTGATTTATACACACCGGAATATAGCAGATCTACAAGCTCAACTATATCTAAAATATATTATTTAAAATAAAATAAAATCTTCTCCTCTGGGGGTCCCTGGCATAAAGCCTTTCTAAATAGGGGTCCGCTGGCTAATACAGTATATGTGTCCATTTGTTGACATGAATCGTTTTCACTGTTTCAGTGGATACAGCTCATTGCTGCTGATCCAATGCAAACTGTAAAGACAACTCTACTAACACGCACATGTACTGTATACAGTAGGAATGTCCACTGTATCCACTATCCTGAGGATCGCCCCAATGGTCAATTTCAACACACTGAAGACCATAGCTGGTGCAATAATCCAGCCCCTCTTTGACTACGGAGTCCACGTATGGTATCGTGACGCCCCACAAGCCCTGAAAACTAAACTCCAAACAGCCCAAAATAAACTAATTAGGGTCCTGCTTAACCTTCCCTATCAGACTCACCTCACCGCTACTCACCAGTTAAGAGTGGGGTGGCTCAGAGTAGATGACAGAGTACAGCAACTTGCAATGGGCCTGGTGTACAAGATACACTACACCACTATGATACCCAAGTACCTGTCGAAATACTTTATAAACATTAAGGATGTCCATAATTACAACACCAGAGGCAGCGCCACAGAGCACTTTCAACCCAGAGTCAAAACCAACAAATCGTCAAACTCTTTTTTCTGCTATACCACCAAAATGTGGAAAGCCTTACCGAAGGCCATAAAGGAGTGTGGATCACTAGCATCCTTTAAAATTGCCCTGAAAAACCACTTACAGGCAGCAGCCGTTCGCAACTGGTAAAAAAAACTAACCTAGCCCAACCCTACCCTCCCCTGCCCCTTCTTTGTATATACTTACTTACTTACTGTTTAGACTCTTTTTTTTTGTTCTCTCATTTTTCTTTTCTTTACATATCTACTGCATAGTACTGTGTTCTATTCGTCTGTCATTCAATGTTATATGAGCTTAAATGGTTTCCTGTGGAAATAAGCTTAGTCTTTTCATGGATCTCCTTTTAGTAGACCTTGTACCAGTGAACTGTACCGTCATGAAACTGTACCTTTTCCTATGCAAACTTCTAATAAAGTCTTCAATCAATCAATCAATCAGGGAAGCTCAGGGTTCTACTTTCTACTTTACTAGGTACATTGTACATACCAGGTACAGAGGCATCACTAGCGGGACACAGTCAGCGCAATTGTGTTGGGGCCAGAGTAATTTGTGGCCCAGTGGCCGGGTGCATCATTAGACATGCTGCTATTCAGACACTAACCCTATACCTAACCCTAACCCTAACCCTAACCTCTGAATGGAGAGCGGCCCCCACAGTGGCCGACCTGTGCTGTCGGTAAAATAAAAGTATAGTGTATATAGACCGAGCCTCTGTCTGGTGGCTGCTGCTTCTATTTACAGTTGTGTAAGATTTCAAAATAAAACATATGTTGAATGATCGCATTACAAATAGCCAATAAAATAAGACTCTTTTGAAAGAGTCTTCGGTTTGAGAGGAAACTCTATTGGGCCCCTTGAAGACTTGGCTTTGCCAAGCCGACGTTCTTCTGAGTAAAAACATCGCAGTCGGGCATTATGGAATAAAAACACAAGACTTTGGGGCAACAGTTAATATTTACCATGCTCTCTGAAACCAAGACAATGTACAGTAGGCATATGGAACAAAACGTGCTCTAGCTGGTCTTTCGTCGTCCTCCTTACTTTAGCAGGTGAGTAAAGTAATGAATGTAAATAATGCTGGCTAAAGTTTGCAGTGATGCATCACCGTCAATTAAACTGTATGCCGTCATATGTATGGCCCACAATGTAGGCCTAGTTGTCTTCTTAATGGATGATATTTAGAATGCTTAAATATTTATACATTGGCTCTTCTCTTGTTGCGTTGTGGTGGTTGGGCTACATTTTGTCATGAAGACGTTAGATGCTGAGCTTGTAAATGTGTGCTGTTGGAGATGCTTTTGGGCTGTTTCACTTCCTTTTCTAAAATTAACAAAACTATGATGACCTTGGTGAAGATCTTGCGCCGGGGATCTTGCGCCAGATGGTTGTTACGCCACTGACTAGGTACATTCTGTAGAACATGTAGGGTTCTACTGCTAGGTACGTACTGTAGAACATCATGTAGGGTTCTACTACTAGGTATAGTACAGTACATGCTGGTATTTACTCTATTTGCAGTAGTTTAGGTTTGGTCCATGTAGTGTTTATTCAACCTTAGTGGAAAACTTTGTTTTTCAGCCTCTCTCTCTCTCTCTCTCTCTCTCTCTCTCTCTCTCTCTCTCTCTCTCACCCCAGTGTTTCCTAATGACTTAGTCAACACTCCAGCTATCTGCGTGCTTGAATGTTGTGTGTGTGTGTGTGTGTGTGTGTGTGTGTGTGTGTGTGTGTGTGTGTGTGTGTGTGTGTGTGTGTGTGTGCTTTGTGAGTTAGCTAAGCCTTCAGCTCGCCTCAGACATCTCTGGAATTTTCCTTCCACTCTTCCTCTCCTCTTTGCCTCCTCTTCGTCGCAGTTTATTTTATTTTATTTATTTATTTATTGTGTATGCAGAGAATGGACTGGTTGAGGTGTGGTGGAGTCTGATGGTGTTGAACTATTAATGGTGCATGTCCTTGAAGCTGGATAATGTTTTGGCGCTAATCGAAATGAGGAAGAATAATCATCAATTTATAATCATCTTCAACATCCAAAAGGACCTTGAGCAAAATTGAAGGCTAGATGTTTTCTTTTTAAATAAGACAAAAAGGGTGGGGGGTCTAATAATGGCATATCCTCCCTTCTTCAATCTTTAGCTATGATTTACACGCATGCACGCACACACACACACACACGGCACCCATAAGAAACCCTGCTATATAGCACCGCTGCTGTACAAAGAGCATATAATACTAAAAAAATATATATATTAATAATAACCAGTAAGAATAACCAGTAAGAAGCGGCCTCGCACTAAAGAGCGAGGTCGCGCACATGGGTGCGTGCTGGGCACGTGCACATGGCTGCTTTCATGTATACCCTTCTGCTGAGCTAATCAAGTCATCATCACTGTAATGTCAGCACAGGTCAGCTATAAACATATACTGTATGGAGTCTGTAGAAAAGTTCACACTGGACAGTCCCTCCCCCTGGCCCATCATCATCGACAGCTCCACCCCTCACCTGTTACCACTTCAATCCACACCTGTTCTCACTCACTCCAATCAGTCCTACTTATATAAACTGCCTCATGCCTCAGACATTCGGTTCTCCTTGGCAGCAGCAGCGACAACATCTCCCTGTGTCTTGGGACAACCAAGCCTGTTATGCGTGGATGAAAAATAAACCATAACACATGGAACCCAAATGTTCAACTGGCATTCTTGCCGATGCCCCCATGGCGATTTTAACCCACCTTTAAACCAGCCCCCCTGAAACCTCAAACCCTATTCAACATGGTCCTTCGAGCCCGGATGAGCAAAATTGCCATGGCCAAACCAAAAACGGACCAGGAGTGGTCAGACTGGCTGCAGGAGAGCAATCAAGTACTTCTGCTGATAATGAAACAAAAGACCTCGCTTCCTCCTGCAGCCAGTCCGCCTCCTCGTCAGCCTCCTAGTCTCCGCCTCCTGCAGCCTGGCACCCTCCTAGTCTCCACCTCCTGCAGCCCGGCACCCTCCTAGTCTCCGCTTCCTGCAGCCCGGCACCCTCCTAGTCTCCGCCTCCTGCAGCCCGGCACCCTCCTAGTCTCCGCCTCCTGCAGCCCGGCACCCTCCTAGTCTCCGCCTCCTGCAGCCCGGCACCCTCCTAGTCTCCGCCTCCTGCAGCCCGGCACTCTCCTAGTCTCCGCCTCCTGCAGCCCGGCACCCTCCTAGTCTCCGCCTCCTGCAGCCCGGCACCCTTCTAGTCTCCTACTCCGCCTCCTGCAGCCCGGCACCCTTCTAGTCTCCTACTCCGCCTCCTGCAGCCCGGCACCCTTCTAGTCTCCTACTCCACCTCCTGCAGCCCGGCACCCTTCTAGTCTCCTACTCCGCCTCCTGCAGCCCGGCACCCTCCTAGTCTCCGCCTCCTGCAGCCCGGCACCCTCCTAGTCTCCGCCTCCTGCAGCCCGGCACTCTCCTAGTCTCCGCCTCCTGCAGCCCGGCACCCTCCTAGTCTCCGCCTCCTGCAGCCCGGCACCCTTCTAGTCTCCTACTCCGCCTCCTGCAGCCCGGTACCCTTCTAGTCTCCTACTCCGCCTCCTGCAGCCCGGCACCCTCCTAGTCTCCGCCTCCTGCAGCCCGGCACCCTCCTAGTCTCCGCCTCCTGCAGCCCGGCACCCTCCTAGTCTCCGCCTCCTGCAGCCCGGCACCCTCCTAGTCTCCGCCTCCTGCAGCCCGGCACCCTTCTAGTCTCCTACTCCGCCTTCTGCAGCCCGGCACCCTTCTAGTCTCCTACTCCGCCTCCTGCAGCCCGGCACCCTTCTAGTCTCCTACTCCGCCTCCTGCAGCCCGGCACCCTTCTAGTCTCCTACTCCACCTCCTGCAGCCCGGCACCCTTCTAGTCTCCTACTCCTCCTCCTGCAGCGCCGCCCAGTCCTCCTCCTCCGCCTGCAGTGCCACCCAGGGCTCCTCCTCCTCCTGCAGCGCCGCCCAGGGCTTCTCCTCCTCCTGCAGCGCCACCCAGGGCTCCTCCTCCTCCTGCAGCGCCACCCAGGGCCCCTCCTGCCTCCTCGCCTCAGGTGCCCTGGGCTCCACCTCCTGCATCCTCCCCTCCAGCAGTGCCCAGGCCCCCTCCACCTTCAGCCCAGGCTTCGCCTCTGACCCCGACTCCTGCGCCTCGGGCTCCGCCTTCAGCCCTGCCTCCAGCTCCACAGTGTCCGCCTCCAACAGCCAGGTCACCTGAGCCTCCCCCAGCACCTGGGCCCCCTTGTCTGCCGCCACCTGAGCCCCCCCAGTACCCATCTGTTGTTCATGCGGCGGCCCTACAGCCAGTGTGACTTTTTTGGTGTAAATACTGTCGTATTTGGGGCGGCTGTAGAAAAGTTCACACTGGACAGTCCCTCCCCCTGGCCCATCATCATCGACAGCTCCACCCCTCACCTGTTACCACTTCAATCCACACCTGTTCTCACTCACTCCAATCAGTCCTACCTATATAAACTGCCTCATGCCTCAGACATTCGGTTCTCCTTGGCAGCAGCAGCGACAACATCTCCCTGTGTCTTGGGACAACCAAGCCTGTTATGCGTGGATGAAAAATAAACCATAACACATGGAACCCAAATGTTCAACTGGCATTCTTGCCGATGCCCCCATGGCGATTTTAACCCACCTTTAAACCAGCCCCCCTGAAACCTCAAACCCTATTCAACAGAGTCTGTGAGGTCAGATGTAGATGTATTTAATGCATTCCCAGATATGGACTTAATATTGATGGGCATAAAAGCGATTCTATTAGTTTGGTTGGCCTAACAGGGCATCATCTGGGAGTCAGATGTAGAGTTTAGCTCCATATACTGTATGGAGATCTACAGGTAGGTGATGATCTAGTTGTCTGTATGGATATCCAGGGTTTGATGAGGTCAGTGTCATGATCTTCATATATGGATATCCAGGTAATGATAGTCACCAGTCTTGATTTGCAAATGAATTCTGGCCTTATGAAGCATCTATATTATGGGCAATGCCAAATATGGGCTTAATATTGATGACATCAGGGATCTCCATATATGATCATCACGCTCGGATATCACTGTGATGTCATGGGGACCAAATCCCTTTTATTGCCATATATGGCGATCTCTGTGATGCCAGGGGAACCAAATCACTTTTATGCTCACATATGGAGATCCCTGATGTCATCAATATTGAGCCCATATCTGTGAATGCCAATATATAATCACTGTGATGTCAGGGGAAAATCCCTTTTATTGCCAATTTGCCATCCCTGTGTTCCAGGGGAACCAAATCACTTTGGCCAGATGGCCAAGACATAGAGCGACCTCGCCCTTTAGGGCAAAGTAGCTTTTCACCTTTTGGCGTCTTACTGGTGTATATATTTTGTAATAATAATAAAGATCTACAAAGTAACTAACTAAGTTTTCAAGTGATTTTAGTGGAGTAAAAGTATAAGATTTGCCTCCGAGTTGTAGTGGAGTAAAAGTATAAGATTTGCCTCCGAGATGTAGTGGAGTAAAAGTATAAGATTTGCCTCAGAGATGTAGTGGAATAGAAGTAAAAGTACTGAAAATTGGAAATACTCCAGCAAAGGGGCGTTGAGGCGAGTGATGTAGGAAGTAGGAACCTAGACAATATCATGAAAGCACATGTCCCACAGTGGTTTGTGTTAGTAAATATGCATGCGTGTGTGTGTGTGTGTGTGTGTGTGTGTGTGTGTGTGTGTGTGTGTGTGTGTGTGTGTGTGTGTGTGTGTGTGTGTGTGTGTGTGTGTGTGTGTGTGTGTGTGTGTGTGCGCGCGCGCATGTGGGCACAAAGTGAACAATACTATTAGGCTGCGGTGTTGACAGAGGAGGAAAGTAGGAGTTGTAAATGTTTCCAGATGACTGCAGCTGATAAGATGTGATGATGACTGAATACAGGACGTACAGTATGTACACTGTAGGTCTACCGCTCTCCTCCACCACAGTCAAAGCTTTCAAAGAATATGCTTCCTCCTTACTTACTTCACAGCTCTTACCACTCTTACTAAATGAAGGCTCTGTTCCATCCCAGTGCTGATATTGGCGACTCTGCTACACAGTGGGTCTCAAAGTGGGGTCCAGGGACCCTCATGGTATCTTGAGAGGGTTCAAATGGCACCTTATGGGTGCCATCTCATTGAAAATCAATTACTAGGGCGCGTCTAAAAGGCGCTTAATATGATGGGGATCCTTGAAATTAAAAAGTTTGAGAACCACTGTGCTAGCCTAGAACAGAGTTTTAATTAGGGGGACTGCCCCATAGGTCGAACTCCCGTTGGGTCGAACAGCGTCGGCAGGTTAGCTACTCACCAACATTATTTTTACTGAGGTTAGGGTTGGGGTTATGGTTAGGTTTAGGCATAGTTTTACTGAGGTTAGGGTTAGGGTTAAGGTTAGGTTTAGGCATAGTTTTACTGAGGTTAGGGTTAGGGTTAAGGTTAGGTTTAGGCATAGTTTTACTGAGGTTAGGGTTAGGGTTAAGGTTAGGTTTAGGCATAGTTTTACTGAGGTTAGGGTTAGGGTTATGGTTAGGTTTAGGCATAGTTTTACTGAGGTTAGGGTTATGGTTAGGTTTAGGCATAGTTTTACTGAGGTTAGGGTTAGGGTTAATGTTAGGTTTAGGCATAGTTTTACTGAGGTTAGGGTTAGGGTTAGGGTTATGGTTAGGTTTAGGCATAGTTTTACTGAGGTTAGGGTTAAGGTTAGGTTTAGGTGGTCGGACCAAAGGGAGTTCGACCTAAGGACATGTTACCCTTAATTAGTATAATAACAATAACAAAGAAACCTGTGAAGGAAGTAAGGAAGAGGCCTAATTTCTTTTTTTTATTTAATACAAAGATTTGGACATATAAGGTTTCTGCCAGACAGCCATGGTTATGTGTCAACATATTTCTAACGTCCTACAAACAAAAAAGTTAATAGGAAACAAATGTCATAACAGGAAAAGGTCAAGATTGATATCTCACCTTTTCTCAGAAAAGCAATCTTGAGAAGACCAACTCTCATACTTGGCTGTTATAGATTGTTGCGTGTCTTGAGTGTTGACATTCATTGTGTTCGTCATCCAGGAAGTCATGCTGTGGTAGTGATGTGGTAATGTAGCTCGATCGAATTGTTGACAAGTGTCAATGATTTTACACTGCAGAATATAGACACTCAATTTAATGTGTTTTTATTACTTGTTAAAGTCACTGGAACTTTCCAAATTCTGAAACATACCTGTCAAGACAGCCTTGACGCTTCTGCCTCAACATCTGCTGTGTGTGTGTGTGTGTGTGTGTGTGTGTGTGTGTGTGTGTGTGCGTGCGTGCGTGCGTGCGTGCGTGCGTGCGTGCAGTGCGTGCGTGCGTGCGTGCGTGCGTGTGTGTGTGTGGTGGGGGAAGGCTGTCAGCAGGCGGGATTAGAACCAACGGTGACAACAGGAAGAACCTTCTCTATTCTCATCATCAAAGAGCCTGTATGCACATGCATGCATTCATGTATACATGCTCACACACCCACACACACACACACACACACACACACACACACACACGCACACACACACACACCCACACACACACACACACACACACACACACACACACACACACACACACACACACACACACACACACACACACACACACACACAGGTTTGCAATTGCTACTTTGTGGGGACATTACACATAGTCTACTATATTTGTGGGGACATTCCATTAATTTTGAACCCTAACCCTAACCCTAACCCTAACCCTTAACCTAACCCCTAAACACCTTGTGGGGACCTATTGATTTGTCCCCACAAGGTTTTTTCCTTTGATTGTACTATCTTTGTGGGGACATGAGGTCCCCACAAAGTAGTAATTCCCTGTCCACACACACACACACACACACACACACACACACACACACACACACACACACACACACACTAACACACACACACACACACACACACACACACACACACACACACACACACACACACACACACACACACACACACACACACACACACACTGACTTGCCAGTCGGCCTGTGCTACCATGTTTACCCTTTGTGTGCCACTCGTCCTAGACAATTCGCCCTCCTGGCCCCCAAACTATGGAATAAACTCCCTGTCGCACTTAGAACGACAGACTCACTCCCTGGCTTCTGCCGTGGCCTGAACACTCACCTCTTCAGACTCCACCTTAAGTCCATAGCACTTACCGTAGCACTCGCCTACCCTCAATGACCATACATGAAAGTCTTTTACTGATTAGGTGCTTGGTCTACCTACGGTATTCTTTCTAGATTGATATTCCTGCTCTGACATCACGCTCTGATATCACTGTGATGTCAGGGGAACCATACTAACAGAATCCCTTTCATGCCCATAAATGGAGATCCCTGATGTCATCAATATTAAGCCCATATCTAACAGGACTTCATATGGGAATGCCCATATGGAGGCCACATTGGCCACATACAGAATACCACACTAACAGAATACATATATGGCCAAGATAGATGGCCAAGACAGTCCATATCTGTGTGGCTGTTTCTACAGACAGGGATCTCCATATATGGGCATAAAGGGATTGTATGTATGATGTCAGATGTCATAGACGTCATAGGACTTTCACATAACAGCCGGTTTCCGTGTTATCCTCCCTTGGGATGGGTCTGCTATCACCCCTGTCATGCCTTGGCCAAGGCTCAGTAGTCGGACTACCAACTACCAGGAGCTGGTAGATCCGTTATCGCCCATAGACTTGTCATTGCAATGCGCATGCGCCAACGCAGTTCACAGGAACAATGTACTGGTCGCTCCCTCAGTGAGAATCGAACCCGGGCCGTCGGATTACCAGTCCCCGTCGCTACCGACTGAGCTAACGAGGCAGCTGGCGGACTTTTTTTTTTGTGCTTGGTTTTACAGATGACTCGGTAACGGAACGTGATGCGGCGGTGAAAAATACTATGCCTAACCCTAAACCTAACCCTAACCCTAACTCTAAACCTAACCCTAACCCTAACTCTAACCCTAACCCTAACCCTAACCTTAACCTCAGTAAAACTATGGCTAAACCTAATGCAAAAATAAATGTCGGAGCGGCGCATCCATCTCCGTAGCGTCCTCAGTAAAAACGCATGGCTAGAATTCCCAACCCTTGAGTCTCGAATCCCAGCGTGACTTCTTTTTTTCCCCTCGTGTGTTGGCGCATGCGCATTGCAATGACAAGACCAAGGCTGATATTAAGGCTGATATTGCGACTACCCAGCTCCTGGTAGTTGGTAGTCTGACTACTGAGCCTTGGCTAAGGTATGACAAAATTGATAACAGTCCCGTCCCAAGGATATGATAACGCATGTATCAGGTGCACATAACGAATAACTGAGTAAGCATGTTTGAGGTCTCACAGCATATCTCCTTATACAGTACATGGATCTCCATATGGGTTCCAGGGGTCTCCATATAGGGGTAACTGGTCCGATATACATCACTGGCCAGATGGCCAAGACATGGCGCGACCTCGCCCTTTAGGGCGAGTTCGCTTGTCGCCCATAGGCGTCTTATGGTTGTAAGTCACTCTGGATTAAGAGCGCCTGCTAAGGGACATTTCGTTTTTTAAAGAGAGGTACCCCTGGACAGGCGCGGTTCTAGCCCTGAGCAGCAGGGGGTGCTACAGGGAGCTTTTGCCGCGGGCGCAAAGAGCCCGCGGCCGCTCCACGCGTGCACGAACGCGCGCGCGCGACCGCAGTTTTATTAATTTATTTTTTAAGTTTTGCAGTCATTTTGCCCTATTCACCAGCAGTCTCCCAGTCCCCAACCACCCCTTAGGTTAAGCAAAACAAGCCAAAAACAACAGTTTAAGTCCTGTTGTATAGTTGGGACTGAACGAGTTTCATAACAAGTTGTTTCTGTTGCATCGAGGCCAACAACACATGTACAGAATAATGAGAAATAGTCTGAAAGTGAGGTCTGCGCAAATGTTTCATAGGTTGATATTCATCTGTCCAGAAATTAATCAAAATATAGACTACTCACTGTATGGTCGAGTGGTCACGATAGTGCGTCCAATCGTCCATGCATCTCTGTTATGAAACTTTGGGAAAGTTGTAAAGGCTTTGGTGGTGATCTTGTACAGTTTCCATAACATCTCCTCATAAAGAACTTCAATCGAGTGCACAATGTTTGTTTTATATGGGTTGTTAGTTGTCCCGCGTGCCTTCCATAATACCCATGGTCCATGGGTTAATGGACTGCTGTCTTCTCTCTCCCCCAGCGCCCCCGTTCGCAAATTAATGTGTAGGCTAAACTGTTCTGATAATACAACTTGTTTTGGCTGTCCAAATTCATCATGTATAACTTAAACTGCGCGGTGGTATTCCAAACCAATGCATCTTAACAACATAACAAACCGACAACTAGGGCCAACCCAGCAACAACTATCGTTTCCTGTCTTGCTTTCACAATAAAGTGTCTCCCGCTTACCTCCCAATGCAGCTTATTTCACGCAGGTTATTATTAACAGGAAAAAGTGTAGCTTAACACGTGTGTTTTTGTGCAACCAAACGTGCATGGGAGAGAGAATGATGAGGGTGAGAGAGAGAGAGAGACATTGAGAAACAGAGAGAGAGAGAGAGAACTGCCGTTGTTTAGGAGTAGTACTGCACTTGGTATCACACTTTTCTAGCCCCGAAAACTACCGGTGCTAGTCCGGAAAATTTACGTGGAGACCAAAAGCCTCCACGTAAATCCGCCATTGCCCCTGGAGGAAAATAGGGCAGGGTCATGCCTTTCTCATTTTAGTCCAAGGGAGGGTCAGCTAATTTTATTTGAGTCATAAACATTTTCATCAACAAAATAGTCTGTTTTATATGGCTTTTTAGTACAGCTTCTCTGAATTCATCACCTCTGTTTCAAAGGATACAAAGGATTCAAAGTAGCGCTATATAGTATAGTAGAAATAGGTCCACAATAACAATTTTGTGGATTAATCTTTTTTAAATGACCACGCCAAATTACCAGAACTACTTTATATTAATCAGAAACTGACCAGAACTCTGAGCACAGGACTCTGGCAATCAATTAATACCTTTGCAATATATTAAGTATTTCCTACAGCTTTATGTCCCAAAATCTGAACTAACCCTTTAAGCTGAAGGGAGAAGTAAAGTTCTCACTTACTGTAAACCCCATAGTTTCAGAGGGCAAATATTATATAAGGCAAATATTATATAATACTGCACAAATATAGCCTATATTCCAAAACAATATAATTTCCAACAGCTCAAACCACATATAATACCAGATATAATACCTTTTTGACAGTGCAGATGCATAATTGCTTTGATGCATGTAAGCTTAATGTGTGTGAATGAGCTGGACACAGACCTGACCTCTACAGCGCTCTAAACTAAAAGTGGCACATGATTAATGATTTCTGTGTTTATGGTAAGCCTATAACTTTCACCAGCAAAAAAAAAAAAAGAAAAAAAAAAGTAAAATATTTAAAATATATACATACTTATATTTAAAAATATACGTATTGACACATTTTAATATCACGATACAGCATATAGTAGGACAGTATATTGTTACACCCATGGGGAGGGTTTTCTTTCATCACGGGTCGTTGGTTATTTTTTTCCAGTCAGAGGGAGGGTCATGGCATTTTATATTAGGGCACATACATTTTCTCCAGGGGTACCCCTCTTTAAAAAAATTTACCTGTCCCTAAATGCCTAAATTGTAATTGTAAATTGTGTCATCAAATCAGTATGAAACTGGCTGCTGTACAACACATCTGTTTGTGTGTGTGTATGTATGCGTGTGTGAGTGTGTGAGTGTGTGTGTGTGTGAGTGTGTGAGTGGGTGCGTGCGTGCATGTGAACCTTCCCTTTAGTGGTTTATCAGGGCCATAATACAGGTAGGTCCAGTCCCTCCCATCCAAACACACCTGAAAACGCTCACAGGTGTGTGTGTGTGTGTGTGTGTGTGTGTGTGTGTGTGTGTGTGTGTGTGTGTGTGTGTGTGTGTGTGTGTGTGTGTGTGTGTGTGTGTGTGTGTGTGTGTGTGTGTGTGTGTGTCTTTGTGTGTGTGTGTGTGTGTGCGTGCATGTGCGTGCGCGTGCACATTCACTCTCATACACGAAAACAAACATAATTATGCAAGCTTGGTCTCATATCTCATACCCCCACCCCACTCTAACACACACACACACACACACACACACACACACACACACACACACACACACACACACACACACACACACACACACACACACACACACACACACACACACACACACTGATCCAGGGCTGGCAGGCTAAGGATTATTCCTCTGTGGTGAAGCTTAGGTCTGATGTGAAATGCGAGGAGGCCTCGGATTGAACTTTCAGACTAATTCAATAATTACAGCTGTTAGAAGGAAGGGGACTGGCCAACTGTCTATCATTCAGCCTGTCTATCTGTTTCACCACCTGTCTCCCTCCCTGTCTCACCACCATCTAATCATTACAGCCTTTCAGGTGTCTGTCGTGTCTATTTCTATCTAAACCTCAGTCTGTTAGATTACGTGTCCATCATTGCCGATCAACAAGCTCTCAGCGCATCGCAGCGCGACACGTTGTGAGCTTGTCGATCTGCTATTTTCCTGCAAAAGCTTTTCCCCCACAATACGGATGCTGTTGTTTAAGTGGTTAAATGTAACCGCCCTGTCTGTCTGCCAACATAATACATTAATGTCTTACCAGCATGTCTGTCTACCTGACACACTACACTCTATCCATACTGTATGGCTGCCTTTTATTTGTATCCATATGTCTTACAAACAACATACTGCACATACAGCGGATCTTGTTGCAATGCATTCATAATGATGATCGTCATTAAATCCATATTTTCCAGTACAGTACCGTATGTCGCCTCTGTCGGGTGGAGACCTCATACCAGGCAGACACATCTATTGATTGAATAAATAAATGTATTGAGCATGAATATTAATAAGCAATAAGCATGAATTATAATAAATGATTTGCCAACTAGATTTTACAGGGAATGGAATTAAATAGACCCCAATAAGGGAATCATAGAAACTGAACCAACAGGTGGATGCTGGGGTGGTGGTGGGAGCACAAAAAAAAGAAAAAAAAAATGTCAAAGAAGCAAAAAAAAGGCGTCTCAAAGCAGCAGCAGAGCAGCAAGATGGCAGAGCAGCAGCAGTCAGAATGAGCTGTGAGCAGGGAGGTTTAAATAGCCCCGCCCCAATCAGATGGAGTGGGCATGTGACTGATCAGCTGATCCTGCTCATTTGATTTGCTTGCCTGAACTATTGTCCAAAACTGTTACTTTTCAGGTTTCAAATGAAAAAAAATAACAAAAGTATCTACAAGCTCCTTAGATATTTTCAAGTATCTACAAGCTCAAAACAAGCTTTCAGATCTGTTTGTTTTTCATGCTTTTGTGTGATGCTCTGTGATACTTGACTTGCCTTATTACCTGTAAGCCATGAAGCTACCGCCTGTCATCTGCATCTGTTTACTCAGGTGTATCTTTCCACCTAACAACCCATCCTGTCTGTGTGTGTGTGTGTGTGTGTGTGTGTGTGTGTGTGTGTGTGTGTGTGTGTGTGTGTGTGTGTGTGTGTGTGTGAGTGTGTGAGAGTGCGTGCGTACGTGCGTGCGTGCGTGCGTGTGTGCGTGCGTGCGTGCGTGCTTGTGTGTGTGTGTGTGTGTGCAGGGGGCATGGTTATTATCCAGTCACACTGTTCAGTGGTAGGCTGTCAGAAATCTGGGTCTAGTTTTTCTAGTAACATTATACCTCCGGGCATAGAGCAGTTTTTTTGCAAGGGCAACCCCGCCCACATCTGTTAACCACTTAAACTCCAGCATCCGTATTGTGGGGAAAGGCTTTCGCGGGAAATAAACAATCGACAAGCTCAGCTGGCGATCGGCTATTTTTGGCTAAAGCTTTCCCCCACAATAAAAATCACACCTGTGTGAACTGAGCGGTGGTCGTGGAGGCTGTGCAACAGCACTACTGGGTGGGTGCAGCGGGGTTAGTGTGCTTTACAATGCTGTAGTTTCTTCACACACTCTAATTTATTTGACCCTAAAACATTCAGTTTGTTAATAATAATAATAATACTTGACCACACATGCTGACCCACCCTTCCCCCCTGTGTGTGTGTGTGTGTGTGTGTGTGTGTGTGTGTGTGTGTGTGTGTGTGTGTGTGTGTGTGTGTGTGTGTGTGTGTGTGTGTGTGTGCGCGTGTGCGTGTGTGTGTGTGTGTGTGTGTGTGTGTGTGTGTGTGTGTGTGTGTGTGTTTGTGTGTGTGAGAACAGCGCCCCTCCCGGCCGGACACACACACGGCCACGTATAGGAGACGGTGTGACCACCGCTCAAAAACAATAAAAAAAATCACACCCGTGTGAAGTGGAGCTGTGTGTGTGTGTGTGTGTGTGTGTGTGTGTGTGTGTGTGTGTGTGTGTGTGTGTGTGTGGATCATGTGTACCGATTTTTGTGACATTTGAAGAAAATATGTAGGAAAAGGAGCAAAAAGTGTGTTTTGGAGAAAATTCAAGATGGCGGAAAATCTATCCTGGCGCAAATGGGCGTGGCCTATATGGGGAGATGCGTCTTGACCCAAGGAATCCAGGGAAAAAAGAATTTTAATTTTCCGATCTACGGTTCAAGAGTTACGGGGCAAAACGTAAAGTGGGCCGTTATAGCGCCACCATGAGGCCGAGTGATGTAATTATTTTTCGATTCATTCTTAAAATCATTATGAATCTCCTCTCCGAGGTTTGAAACTGTAGCTCCTATGGTTTACGAGAGAAAAATACTTGAAAGTGATTTCTTGCATTGTCCCATTATAAGTCAATGGGGACAATTAAGCGTCGTTTTTTGCCGATTACGTCGGCATGGTAAGGCGGATCGGAACGAAAGGTAATAGAACACCATTCCCGGCCGAGCCGCACATTTTGATGTATATATTGCGCGAGTGGCGTAAATGGTGCGGCACTAGTTACGCGCCGAAGTCAGGCTACATACACACACACAGACAGACACACAGACAGACACACAGACAGACCCACACAGCCACGTATAGGGAGCTGCACACAGCTCCAAAAACAGTGGTTAAGTGGTTACGTTATGAGTAAAAAAAATCAAACCTCGTTTGAAGTGGAGCGTGTGTGTGTGAGCTTGCAGATCAGCTATTTTCGCCGTGCAACACACATGACAAAGTAGTCAGGCTTTACTTGCGAGAGGAGGAGATTCACAGTGCAGCTGCAGACAGCATCGCATAATCAACGTTCACGAGGAGCTGCTTGAAGTGCGTACTATTGGAGCATGTGAATGAAAAGAGAGACGAGAGGACATACGACCGCACGGAAGCGCGGACCGCCGCATGGACGGCCGCCGAACGCCGCCGAACGCCGACGAACGCCGTTCACGGGCGTCAGAATGATCGTGTTCGACAATTCGTTCATCAAGCGAAAACAAAGGACGTTCAGTTCACGTTCGCCCTTCACTGCGTGTGTCTGTGTGGAGCTGCTGCTGCTGCTCTATATCTCTTGACTGAGTGTGTGTGTGTGTGTGTGTGTGTGTGTGTGTGTGTGTGTGTGTGTGTGTGTGTGTGTGTGTGTGTGTGTGTGTGTGTGTGCGCGAGAGAGAGAGAGAGAGAGAGTGTGTTGTCTGCCTGCCCTGCTCAATAGCGCCCCTCCTTTAACGTGTGTGTGTGTGTGTGGTCTGTGTGTGTGGTCAGGGAGAGGTATGGCAGGCGACAGACATACACGGCCGGCCAGCCAGCCAGCCAGCCAGCCAGTAACATCTTGAAAGCGAATCACAGGAGCGGCGGGACCACCGCTCAAAAATAGAAAACAGAAAAGACACTATTTAAAGCCCTGAGGAACTCCGCTCAACAATATAGGGTTGAACTCTGAGAGCTTATATCGTCGCTGTCGGGTGGAAACCTTGTATGTCCAAAAACGTTCGTTTTGTTTTTATCATCTAAAAAAATTACTAAACTAGTGAAAACAGACGATCTACAAGCACACTAGATCAGCTGTTTTCACTACTATTGTGTGACGGCCTTGTGAAGCAGGGCTTTACTTTGCGAAAGAACGTACAAATTTGAAACTTGGAGATACGAGGTTTCTGCCCGATAGTGACAATATGTATGTTTCTATGATGGAGCTGTCTCAAATAATATTTTACACCTGCAAGTTATCAACCAATAGGCTCTATGCACAGCAGCCATATTGGCAAGAAATTCCTTTCTTGCCAATTTCTTCTAGGTGTTACCAAGGATACTGATGAAGGCTCTGTTCCATTTTGTGTAGCAGTGGTTCTCAATAGGGGTGTAACGATACATTTTTAATAGCGATTCGATACATATCACGGTACATGGTTGACGATACGATACATGGACGATATTATTGGTTAATTCATGGCGATACGATTCGATTCAATGATTTAAAATCGATATAGTAACTATTTAGCAAAGAAATCTGTGTGAAAAGTGTGGATAGTGCAGGTTTTTAAGGGAAACATGTATTATTATGGATATCTAAATAAGTAAACACAGTGATTATCTGGCAAATACATGGACATTGTATTTGAACACATATGGACAATCCCGCACCTTGACATGAACACAGAGATTACATACATTTATCGATTGAACACTGTAGCTATATGGAAAGAAAAAGTAATTAAACTCCTTTTCATTTTTCTTCTTAAAAATGCTAAATACAATGCTCAAGTAGGTAGGTAGTATCGATACAATCGATTATTTGCATTGCCGATTCGATGTGATACAAAGTCAATCGATACGATTCGCTATTTTCATTTCGATATACTTTGATTTGTTTAAATTAAAAACTATATTTCAATGCATTTACTATTTCGTTACACCCCTAGTTCTAAAACCTTTTTATTTCAAGGACCCCTATATCTCTGAGAGTGTACACTCTCAGAGTTACACACCCCATACGCAGGCATTTGAACCCTCTCAAGGAACCATGAGGGTCCCTGCTGGACCCCACATTTGAGACCCACTGGTGTAGCAGAGTGTTTCCAATGAGCCAACATGCCTCAGCACCCTGATTCTGTTCGACCAAAATGGAACAGAGCCTTTATTAGTATTATTAGCAGGGACGTGCTGGCCATTGGGAAAAGCGGGACAACTCCCGAACGGCCGGTTCATTCCCGGCCGGTCCAGGCCGGCCATTAGGAAAAAAAATAAAAATAAAATGTCGGCCTTCATTCCATTTTGGGGGCTGGGCGGCCAACAAAGTAAATCGTCACTGTCGGGCAGAAACCTTGTATCTCCAAGTTTCAAATTTGTAATTTTTTTCGCAAAGCAAAGCCCTGCTTCATCATACAAGGCCGTCGCACAAAAGTAGTGAAAACAGCAGATCTACAAGCACACAACGTCTCGCACCGCGAGGCGTTGTGTGCTTGTAGATCGGCTGTTTTCACTAGTTTAAATCATTTTTAAAATGATACATACAAAACAAACGGTTTTGGATATACAAGGTTTCCACCCGACAACGACGAAATATAACTCATGTAATTGGCCCACTGGCTTGTCACTTGTCATGATCTGAAATGGCAAATCTTTGAGTAGCAGCAGCGCTATTAATAGAGAGAGATCTCTCTCTATAGCGCGCAATGAGGGCCTCTCCAACTCTTTTTCCCGGGCTGAATCAGGGGCTCAGCACGTCCCTGATTATTAGTAACACCTGTGAAGGAAATGAAAAGGCACCCAACTTCTCTCCAAAATGGCTGTTGTGCATATAGCCTATTGTTTTTGTTCTCACATTTAATCAGAGAAACAGCCCTGATGACTTGCTGCTGACAAGGTAAACAACACCCACCTGGTCCTCTCAGCAGAATAAGACAAATATTAAATTAACACTAAACAACTATTTGCAGCCAGGTCAAAATTGGACCTTTGGACTAATATGAATTACATTCAGTTATTATTAAACATTGGACCCTTTGTCAAATCCCGCCCATACTTGTGCTTCTCTTCGCACCCATTGGTTGCCGTTTTTTGGTTGGACAAAGATCCTGTCTCTCCACCCACTACCATTGAAATAACGTGTTTTTCTAGACTGAGGTCATATGGTATTTAAAAGGACATTCTGTTTTTGAAAGAGCCTGTTCATTCTGGACTGAAATGACCATATATGGGAGGGGTCTGACCAGGAGGGAAACCGCACACATATTCTAGATGTACAGGACATACCGGTATAGAGCCTATTCATTCTGAACTGAAATGACCATTGGACATGAGACACATATTTTGCTTTTTGGAAAAAGCCTATTCATTCTGGACTGATATTTTACACATACAGGACAGGAAAAACCTGTTCATTCTGGCCTATAGTGACCATATATGGACATAAGGTAACGGACATTGTGTTTTTGAAAAACCCTGTTCATTCTGGACTGAGATCACCATATATGGTAATTAAACGGACATTCTGTTTTTGAAAAAGCCTGTTCATTCTGGACTGAAATGACCATATATGGGCGTGATACACAGAAAAACATTCATAGGGTAACGGACATTCTGTTTTTGAAAGACCCTGTTCATTCTGGACTGAAATGACCATATATGGGCGTGATACACACAAAGCCATTCATTGGAAGCGGTTTTCACCGCTTCAAAAAAAATGAAAAGAAAAAAAATCATGGTATAGACTATAGACAGTCAGATACAAAGATACAAAGCATCAGTAGAACATACTGATTTACATAATTTAAAACATATATCAATATCTGTTTATTAACAACTTTTAATCTTTTATGCCTACTTTGGGCATGTCAACAAAGATTGATAGACAAAGATTTGTTTTAATTGAAAGGAAAATTGCAGATCTATAAGCTCACAATGCGTCCCATCAGGTCACTTTAAATAAAAAAATCTAACCTCGGTTCGAATTGAAGCGGTGGACAGATACAACTTCTATTCTGAATGTATTTGGAGAGCTGGTATGACAGTTGGTATAATAGGTTTAAAAAATAAAATAGATTAAAACACATACATTAAAATAAGAATTTGTAATTAAATAAATACATAAATAAATATAAAGTGTTTAAATAAGACAGATAAACCCTGAAGCCCAAATTATCATGTGAAGCTTGACCAATCCTCAAAGTATCCATTCATCTGACCGGGAGGGACACCGTACACATATTCTAGATGTACAGGACATATAAAGCCTATTCATTCTGAACTGAAATGACCATATATGGACATGGGACACACATTTGGCTTTTTGAAAAAGCCTATTCATTCTGGACTGATATTTTACACGTACGGGACAGGAAAAACCTGTTCATTCTGGCCTGGAGTGACCATATATGGACATAAGGTAACGGACATTCTGTTTTTGAAAAACCCTGTTCATTCTGGACTGAGATCACCATATATGGTAATTAAACGGACATTCTGTTTTTGAAAAAGCCTGTTCAATCTGGACTGAAATGACCATATATGGGCGTGATACACACAAAGCCATTCATTGGAAGCGGTTTCCACCGCTTCAAAAATAAAATAGATTAAAACACATACATTAAAATAAGAATTTGTAATTAAATAAATACATAAATAAATATAAAGTGTTTAAATAA
>NC_137810.1:16646901-16654401 GCF_963921795.1 Nannobrachium achirus | reverse complement strand
GAGGGGGAAGGAGGAGAGCAGTGAGTGGCAGGAGGAGGGTGGAGTGGGGGGGGGGGGGGGGCTGTGGGCAGTCACCTGTGGTGTGGGAATGGAACAGTGGACTCCACAGGGGTTGGTGGTCTCCCTGACCGCCCCCGCTCACCTCAACCCCCCCTCCCCCTGCCCCTGGCTTCTCCTCTGTCGCCTCTGCTTTGGATACAGCTGCAGGACGGCTGGCAGGGGAGGGGCTGGGGCGAGGGGCCTTACGGCTGCTGCTGCAGGGAGGGGGAGAGATGCACTAGGACACTGACGGAGGGAAAACCAACTAGGTACAGAGAAGGAGGAGACAAAACAAGGATGAGAGATTAGAGCATACATGGGCAACTGGCTTTCACTTAATGCGGCCCACAGGTTAAAGGGATATTCCACTTTCAAAAAAACTTTTTGTCATTGTATGGTCTAATCAGGCTTGTATGAACATCCTGAACAGTTTTTAATTTTCTTCATTCAGTATTTAGATACTTTATGTAAATGTTACCAGGCCCTCCAGGCTCAGGGCCTCTCCCCACACACACTCATTGTAACTTCAAACTCCATTTTAACCATGATAGATTATTTAAAAACACCCATTATTTTTTCTGGTGACTCATACTATCCTCCTAATACGTGAGCAGGCCATGTTTTTTCCATAACGTTTTTTTTAGTACTAAAATGTATTTTTTTAGTCCATTGTTTTTGTATTTTTCATAAAGTTCATAAAGTTAACGTGAGTATAATAACTAAATTGAAATTAAATCAAAATGTTACATTTGAGGATTCCAATAAAAAAAATAACAAAAAATTATTCAGGACCTAATTCAAAAGAAGCAAAAATAGCCGATCTACAAGCTCAAAACGCATCGCAGCTTGTAGATCTGCTATTTTTGCTTCTTTTGTATGAGTTACTAGAATGACAAAGTAGAACGTAGCAATATGCAATGTGGCCCTCTGGAGTGAAGAGGGAAATATAGTGGCCCTCTCCATCATCAAAGTTGCCCACACCTGGATTACTTTGATAATGCCAGAGTGTCTGACATCACGCTCTGGCTTCACTGTGATGTCTGGGGAACCCATACATGGAGATCCCTGATGTCATCAATATTAAGCCCATATCTACAGTAACAGGACTTCATATGGGAATGCCCATGGATATATGGAGGCCACCTCGGGCACATACCACACTAAAATAATCCATATAAGGCCAAGACAGATGGCCAAGACAGCCCATATCTGTGTGGTTGGTTCTACAGTCAGGGATCTCCATGTTTTGGCATAAAAGGGATTGATGATGTCAGATGTCATAGACGTCATAGGACTTTCACATAACGAATAACTGAGTAAGCATGTTTGGGCATATCTCCTTATACAATACATGGATCTCCATGTATGGGTACCAGGGGTCTCCATATAGGGGTAACTGGTCCGATATACATCACTGGCCAGAAGACATGGCGTGACTCGCGAGGTCACATGTCGCCCTGAGGCGTCTTACTATTATTACTAGGCTATTTGTGATTTGATTGTAACAGGAGGTAACGCTGCCTTTTCTGTAGTTGCAACAACATATGTTATAATTTTTCTTTTTAAAGATTTTTTTGGGCTTTTTTTTATGCCTTTTTATTGATAGGACAGTAGACTGACAGGAAATAAGGAGAGAGATGGGGAGTGACATGTGGCAAAGGTCGTCCGGATCGGGAATCGAACCGGCGACGCCAGCAGGCATCGCCTGTATATGTGGTATGCGTATGTGGTAGCGGGCGCCCGACATATGTTATCATTAAGGTTGTGGTATATGGTCAAGTAGATGAGCTACAGGTTAAACATATCGCCTCTGTCAGGTAGAAACCATCGTGTTTCAGTGAGCTACAGGTTCAACATATGGCCTCTGTCAGGTAGAAACCATCGTGTTTCAGTGAGCTACAGGTTAAACATATGGCCTCTGTCAGGTAGAAACCATCGTGTTTCAGTGAGCTACAGGTTCAACATATGGCCTCTGTCAGGTAGAAACCATCGTGTTTCAGTGAGCTACAGGTTCAACATATGGCCTCTGTCAGGTAGAAACCATCGTGTTTCAGTGAGCTACAGGTTCAACATATGGCCTCTGTCAGGTAGAAACCATCGTGTTTCAGTGAGCTACAGGTTCAACATATGGCCTCTGTCAGGTAGAAACCATCGTGTTTCAGTGAGCTACAGGTTCAACATATGGCCTCTGTCAGGTAGAAACCATCGTGTTTCAGTGAGCTACAGGTTAAACATATGGCCTCTGTCAGGTAGAAACCATCGTGTTTCAGTGAGCTACAGGTTCAACATATGGCCTCTGTCAGGTAGAAACCATCGTGTTTCAGTGAGCTACAGGTTCAACATATGGCCTCTGTCAGGTAGAAACCATCGTGTTTCAGTGAGCTACAGGTTCAACATATGGCCTCTGTCAGGTAGAAACCATCGTGTTTCAGTGAGCTACAGGTTAAACATATGGCCTCTGTCAGGTAGAAACCATCGTGTTTCAGTGAGCTACAGGTTCAACATATGGCCTCTGTCAGGTAGAAACCATCGTGTTTCAGTGAGCTACAGGTTCAACATATCGCCTCTTATCTGTCAGGTAGAAACCATCGTGTTTCCATCTATTACTGTTGATGTTTTGTGTGACTGTAGTTTGATCAAGAAGAGCTAGAAAACTAAAAAAAAACAAAAAGTTAATATGGAGATGCGAGGTTTCTGCCCGACAGCAACAATATTCAAAATGTTTCTTTGGCAAGTTCATCTTTCCGCCTCTGATGGCTTAGTGTAATGGTCTGATACATACCAGGAGAGACATGAACATTAAACGTAATTGTTGGTAAATTCCTCATTCAAACAGGTTCATACAGGATTTTATATTTTTCTGAAAATTAGTAGATTGCGTGTTTTCTCCTCCGCGTCATCAGTGCCCATACCCTAAGTGGGGTTAATTGGGTGAAAGGGCCTTTCTGTATGAAGTTTGCATGTTCTCCCCGTCCTGGTCTCTATACTGCCTCCCCCTGGCCAGCCGGGGCACCTGATGGAGGGGAAAGGAACTGTTTGGAATAACATGTTCCTGCCACGCGCTATATCCAACCGGGGACCCCCCCCCCCCTGTCAGGTGATAAGAAGCGACCTGCTCACTCCTCATGCATGAGCTCAGTTCGAGGCCGTCCCCAGGTTGGCAGAGGGAGAGTAGCGCCCAGGATTACAGTTTAGGCAATTGGCACTGGGTGAAAAAATAGGTTACAAAATCGTTCGATCAAGATTTTGAGCGTCACAAACATTTTAACCACTTAAGCATATTTTATATTTTGGCTATAGCTGAAACACAAGCTCATTAAACTAAAATCTTTGCATCTGGGGGTCCCTGGCACAAAATACCTTTGAGATGGCGTTCTGCAGCCAAATACATATAATTTTGGGGGTCCTTGACATGAAAAGGTTTGAGAACCACTGCACTAATGGACCTGCACAGTACAAGGGTACACTTCAACTATCACCCAGGAGGTTGTTATATATTAGGTACACAGCATGTGTGATATGCTAATAATAATAATAACATGTTACAGAATGCTCCCTCTAAGGCTGAGTTATAAACCTGTAATAATTCATAACTCATAATGATGACATTACACAATCAGTGTGTGTGTGTGTGTGTGTGTGTGTGTGTGTGTGTGTGTGTGTGTGTGTGTGTGTGTGTGTGTGTGTGTGTGTGTGTGTGTGTGTGTGTGTGTGTGTGTGTGTGTGCCCTCTGTCCCCTTGGCAGCTGCTTCCAGATGACCTCCAGCGGAGAACTGTCACCGGACATCTGCATCACACACACACACACACACACACACACACACACACACACACACACACACACACACACACACACACACAGGAGGGGCTGTTTTCTGCTTGGATGGGAATCTGTCACAAGTATTCCAAGCGTCTCTGAGTCACACTCACTGACAACCACTGACACTAACCACAGGAGATGGACAGACAGATGTGTGTGTGTGTGTGTGTGTGTGTGTGTGTGTGTGTGTGTGTGTGTGTGTGTGTGTGTGTGTGTGTGTGTGTGTGTGTGTGTGTGTGTGTGTGATGTTAATGACAGTAGAAGGAGTGGTGTTGCTGACAGAATTACAGCGTGTGACCTCTGGTCAGCCAACACACACACACACAAACACACACACACACGCACGCACACACACACAAACATGCACGCACGCACGCACGCACACACACACACACACACAAACAAACACACACACACACACACACAGCAAACACCATTGCTACAGTTTTCTGTAAGATCATGGGCGCCAAAAAAACGGTTACTGCATAAGAAACCAGCTGGTGAGACGTGATCAAACAGACCACCAATGTGTTTTAAATGTCATACCTATGCTCATTTTATGCTCACTTCTTTTTTATTATGGCCATCGCTATCCCATGCTCTGAATCAGTGGTTCTCAAAGTGGGGTCCGCGGGGACCACCAGTGGTCCTTGAGGGATATCCAGGCGGTCACGCAGCCAAATGATTGGTAACTCTGAGAGTGTACAAAGGGAACCAAATGGACCATTTGACATATGAAATGATAATGATACTGCTCTGAATTATGCCTTCTTTATGCTCCATGGTACAGTGACGTCACACGCAGAAAACAGCAAACCGATAAGCTCTCGCACAACTCGTAGAATCATGACACGTTGTGAGCTTGTATAGGCCACTGTAGACCAGCAAACATGGAGTCTCACAACAACAACTAACCCAACTAACACTAAAGGTGGTTGCACACAGTTTGCGAAAAAAATAATAATAATAATAATAACTCTCGTCTGAAAATAAATACGAAATCTCTCCTTTTCCTTGACTTGACTGCACGTTTTCCATCTTTCTCTCAACAAATCTATTTTAATTTCTGTCTTCTTGCCCTTTGCCTTTCCCCCCCCCCTCTGATAACCAGTTTTAAAATGTACAACTTTGAAAAGCAGTTTTGAATTGAGTGGAGCTTGAGATTTGAGTCTTTACTGTCATAGTGTTTTGCCGTTAAATAAATAAATGAGAACCCAACAAATGGCACTTCAGACAGTGTCATAGGCACTATTGGAATTTTGGCAGGGGCACGTGTTCAATACCATTTTGCACATCCTGGCAGGCACCCTCCAAAGATCCTTAAAAAAGAGGCTAAAATAAACAAGTTAGGGTTGATCATCCTTATACACCCAGAACTCATTTTGCGCACACATTTGCTAACCCATTTAGGCCTGACCTAAGTTTTCTGAAAAACTTCAAATATTATTCAAATATTTAAAAAACAAATATGTTGCTACATACTGTGTACTGTACTAAACAACAATGTGTTCCCGGCCTGAATGGGACCACAATGGGAATATGCATTTTATCCTTTTGACAAAGAATACTCTATTGTTGCTATCTCCATATATAAACTTGTTTTTAGACTAATCATTCAGAAGCAAGGCGAGGTGGATTGACAACGTCTTCACCACTCGTGTAGCGAGGTGAACAAATTGCTGCTGACATCAGTGACTATTTGTTTCACCACAGACAAGCTTTGAACAACCATACGGTACGGTACTCTGTACTGTACAGTACCCATCCATACACTACCTGTCATCTGCTAATAGCAGCCACTCTGTGAGTGTTATTTTCCCTTGTGTAAGTTGTGTGAGTCATATAGGCTGCAGGGCAAACTAGTCAATTCAGTGTAATTTAATTGAATTCACATGGGCTTTATTGACGTGGGGAAACAGACATTTACAGTGCCAAAGCAAGTGTGAATCACAGTCCCCACTCTGGTCAGGCCATGAGGAATCATGTGCAGTGACATTTAAACAAGTGACGGGTGGCACTCAGAGTGACAAGAGGGAGTTAGTTTCTTTTATTTCTCCATATCTTTACAAAAAAGGACAAGTGTTGCGGCTATCGAGCCTTCGGGCTGGATAGCCTTCGTTAAAAAGTTTACAAATCGTGTCCATTCTCACACTCTGTTCTGGGTACAGTATTGCTTTGCTAATGTCAACAATTGCTGCTAGACTTGAGTTTGAACATGAACTAATATTCACCAAATGTATCTAACCCAGTTAAATGTGGTTATGGTTTTAAATCAGGGACATTGATTGATTGAATGCTTTATCAGCAGGTTTGTCTACAGTACAGGTAGTACAGTCAAAGGTTACGCTAAACAGGTGAACACAAAAAGCCCCTTGTTTCCATTGTCTGCAGTTCATATGAACACGAGGAGATGAATGAGTGACTCCCTCCACTAGTCTAACAACTATCTGTTATCCAAGTGCTCTTCAGGACAGAACTGTGGTTGACCCCGACACAATCTGTGACTGTCCTGCTTGCTGCTACTCTACCATAGCACTGTGATGTCATCACCTCTACAGACAGACAGACAGACAGACAGACAGACAGACAGACAGACAGACAGACAGACAGACAGTGTCTCTAACTCATTCTGCTGTGCACACAAGCTGCACGTCTGACAGAGTTTTCCGGCAATCTCCCCTAATCCGTTGAAACAATGTCTTGAGGTGTGTGTGTGTGTGTGTGTGTGTGTGTGTGTGTGTGTGTGTGTGTGTGTGTGTGTGTGTGTGTGTGTGGGGTAAGTTAGGGTAAGTTGGAGGAATGGGGGGGTAGGGGGGTTGCTCCCACACCCCCATGATTGGGGTCAGAGGTGGCTGAGGAAGCAGGGAGCTGTCATGCTCCATTACACTGTGTTTGGCACACAGACCCAACGACTCCCTCCTCCCTCCAATACGTTCTCACCATTTTCATGCCAAGGTCCCCAAAATATGATATCGTCGTTGTCGGGTGGAAACCGTTCTTTTTGTATTTATCATTTAAAAAATTATCTAAACTAGTGAAAATAGCCGATCTACAAGCACACGACGCCTTGTGTGCTTGTAGATCTGCTATTTTCACTAGTCATGTGCGACAGTCTTGTATGATGAAGCAGGGCTTTGCTTTATGAAAAAACTAGGGATGCGGTATCGGTACTCGCGGTATCGGTACTCGCCCCGATACAACCCTATTTTGCTGTACTCGTACTCGCCAGATACTTCTCACGGCAGCGGCCGATACCGAGCAGGGGCGTCACAAGGGGGAGAAAAATGGGACTGAGTTACTAGGGCTCAAGGTGAAAGCCAGGGCCTTAATTATTTTATACTTTTGCTATTGAAAAGTAGCAGATATGCAAGCTCACAGTGCCGCACTGCAAGCTTGCAGATCTGCTATTTTTTAAATACCCCATGAAGAACATTCATGGGGGGCCAGCAGTGAATCCTTGTACCCAGGGCCCAGAATTTGGTGCGACACCCTTGGCAATGAGTGCACTTCTGGGGTGTGTGTGTGTGTGTGTGTATGTGTGTGTGTGCGCGCGTGCGTAACTCACGTCTCACGTTGCTGAACGTCGCTCCATAAAACAACAACAAACGATATTTCCAAATAAAGTCCATAGGAGTCGTAGA
>NC_137810.1:16584401-16641901 GCF_963921795.1 Nannobrachium achirus | reverse complement strand
CCCTATTTACATTGTTCCGAGTTGGCCAGGTCGCCGACTAGACGCTGGGCCGCCCGAGCTTCTAGTGTAACTAATGTAACTAAAATGTAAATGTTTAAATACTGAAACTAAAATTGTACTTAAAGGAGGACTTCACCACTTTTCAACCTATCTTCATATAATAGGTCCTCACTAATGTTCATGATAAAATATCAAAAATTTTTCTACTCAGTCTTGGTCTTCATAGGAGAGCTGTGGGTGGGTCAAATCCTTCCACCGGTGACATCATCAATGGGAAATGCAAGCTAATAGAAACTGCTCACTTTCTATTCCTGAAAAGTTGCAATGTTAAAGTGGAAGCCATTGTTCGCGTGATAATAAAAATCATTTTTTTTTTCAAAAATATTGTTTAAAAACAATCTGTCAAACGATGATGTCACCGGTGGAAGGATTTGACAGCTCTCCTATGAGACTGAGTAGAAAAAAATTGTGCTATTTTATTATGAACATAATAATTTATTTAGTGAGGACCTATTATATGAAGACAGGTTGAAAAGTGGTGAAGTCCTCCTTTAAGTACAGTACTTGAGTATATGTACTTAGTTACTTTACACCACTGCCTGTCACTGTCCAAAATGTTATCCAGCCTTGATGCTTAACAAACCCTAGTCCCCATCTGAAAATATTTTGTGCCTGGGAGTCGGGACCCCCATACAGCAATCTACAATCTACAGTCTAATAGCAGCAAGCTGTGGGCTTGTAGATTGCTGCTATTTTCAAGTCAATCAATGCACTGTAGGGTTCAAGTGGTTGAACAGATTTTGATGATATAGTAACTCATTTTGCTGAGGAACCAGGGGTTCCTCAGCAACCAGGGGTTGCTGGAACCAGGGGTAATAATTTGAACCGCTTTATCCATTTATTCTTTGGATATTCAAAAATAGCAGACCTACTCAAGCTCACAGCGTGTCACTTGAGGGACATGACAAAGTTTGAGAACTCCTACCCTAAACCAGTGGTTCTCAACCTTCTCAGGCCTTGACCCCCAAAATAATCATATTTTAACTGGGGACCCCCCCCCCCCCCCCACCCTGCACAGACACTTGGAATTGTAGGAGTTGGCATTACATTTATAGTTTGACTCGATCTATTCCGTTGTGAAAATAGCCGATCTACATGCTCACAACGCCTCGCAATGCGAGGCGTTGTGAGCATGTAGATCGGCTATTTTCACAATTTCTGCCTCTAATATTTGACAATTTGGCCAATGTTTAATTTGTAATTTTAGAGGTATTAAAAAGTCCTTCAATATTGTCACTTTAGAAATGTGCAGATAGATACCCTGTATACACTTATACTGTATGTTTGTCTGTTGAGTGAGAAAACAATATTAACATTTAGCTAAATATCTGGGGACCCCCCCAAAATAATCTGGGGACCCCTCTGGGGGTCCCTACCCACAGGTTGAGAACCACTGCCCTAAACAATCAGGGGCAAATCTGGAAGAAGCATATATTTCGGTCCGAACTCCGAGCTCTAAGGAATAATCATATTTAGTGGCGTGTGAGTGGATTTTACACTTCCACATGACGCACTCTGTTCTTTTTTTCAAAAGGGGCTAAACTTATAAGTGAGCGTTAAAATGTTTGACGAGGGATGGGCTCACGACTTTGGAGTGTTTAATTTTTTTCTCTCTCTTTTTTTTTTTTAAAGTCTTTCATCTCGCCCTGCCGGAGACATTTTAATAAGTTACATATTAACTCCACAGATGTTGTCGGGGCGACAGACAGACCAACGTGTGTGCATGTGGTAGAGGCGTGTAATCGTGCCGTCGGTCCGTCGACTCGGCGGTTTGTTTTTCGTATAGCCGAGAGATGATTGGTGCAGATAAGCTCCAAAACCCTCTAAATATAAAGTTATGGAATCATTAAACGCATGTAAATATTCCCCTCCAATCCTTTTACACTAATCCTCACCATGGCCAATGGGACTATTCATTACAGTCATCAGCTTTGCAACATTCCAGGATATTTTGACTGTGTGTGTGTGTGTGTGTGTGTGTGTGTGTGTGTGTGTGTGTGTGTGTGTGTGTGTGTGCGTGCGTGCGTGCGTGTGCGTGTGTGCGTATGTGTGTGTGCGCGCGTATGTGTGCACACACTCACGTGTCTGCTCATTTTAACATGTTTCAAGTATAGTGCATCGACATGCAAGTGCGCACCCATCCTCACCCATTACAAGTGTCAGTGTGTGTGTGTGTGTGTGTGTGTGTGTGTGTGTGTGTGTGTGTGTGTGTGTGTGTGTGTGTGTGTGTGTGGGCGTGCGTGTGTGCGTGTCTATATGCAACTAGGTCATTTATGTAAATCAACGTGCCATTTTCCATTTGAGGATAACTGACATCTTTAGCACAGGTCTAATCCTGGGTAGGAAATAAACAGACATTGTTCCTGCCAGCTTTAACCACAAAATCCTCAGTGTTGATTGAAGCATTTTGTAGAGAGTGTAAATGAACACTGAGGATTTTACTGTGTAGGACAGTGGTTCTCAACCTGTGGGTCGGGACCCCCAGAGGGGTCCCCAAATTATTTTGGCGGGTCCGAAGATGATTCATTTAATGTGCAACGTTGTTTTCTCACTCAACAGTAAACAAACCAACAAGGGTACCTGCACATTTATGAAGTGACAATATTGGACTTTTTAATACCTCTAAAATGACAAATTAAACATTGGCCAAATTGTCAAATATTAGAGGTGTTGCGAGGCGTTGTGAGCATGTAGATCGGCTATTTTCACAACAGAACCGTGTTATACAAAATGTAATGCCTCAACTCTTAGTGCTCGTCAGGGTGGGTTAAAATATGATTATCTTGGGGGTCACAGCCTGAAAAGGTTGAGAACCACTGGTGTAGGATACCTGGTTGTCTGAATCCTTAATGTGTTTCACTCTCTGGTCAAACTGCTACAAAGTAAAATGTTATATCTTCATATAACTCTATTTATGAACACAATATCTTCTCTTAAGGAGAGTCAGGCATGAGGTCTCTGGGGTCACTCAGGGGTGGAGACTAAAGTAATCCACAATACTGTGTGTTTTACTCCACTACAAGCAAGCTTGTAAATCTGCTATTTTTGAAATATCTTTGACAAATTTGAGTGTTTTTACTTTGGTTCATTAAAGGCCCGCTGACACACGCCGAAATTATAATAGTATGATACAGTAGGTCACGTGGTCTCTCTGAAAACGGTCTGAAATAGTCTGAAACTCATGTCACAGTGTAATCTGCGCCTCGCCCCCCAACAACAGCTGACCAGTACAGTAAGTAGCCTAAGTACAGTCAATTAATTTGATTGGTATATACTGTAATTGCGCATTCTCACAATGACATCATAAACATATTAACTCATATTTTAAGATTACTTTTTATAGTGACAGTACCCCTTTAGATGACAGTCCTACTTTAAGTATATTTTTATCACTTTTGTACTTTTACTTTTGTATTTTTAGACAAAACATTTGATCTACAAGCTCACAGCTTGTACATCTGCTATTTTTTTAAAGTTTCTGATAAGTTTCTTTGGTAAGTGGTTCAGAGCTAATAGAAGAAGTCTCACATAGCCAGATGATGTATACCTACCGTATATTCATACATGTGGTGACATCTACAGCTGGGAGGAAACCATTTAGGGAAGACAAACAGAACAGCGTTGCAGAACCAATGCAAAGACCTTTAGGGCGTAGTATAGTAGTATAGTAGATTAGGGGTTCCCAAACATTTTGTCTCAGGGCACCCCATAAATATTGTTTTAATCCGAGGCACCCCTACATTATAATTTTCACTCCCAGCAGCTTATATTTATAGCATATCGTCGTTGTCGGGTGGAAACGTTTTATGTCCAAAACCGTTCGTTTTGTATTTATCATCTACAAAATGTACTAAACTAGTGAAAACAGCAGATCTACAAGCACACAATGCCTCGCAGACTTTATTAGAAGTTTGCATAGGAAAAGGTACAGATTCATGACGGTACTGTCGGTACAGTTCACTGGTACAAGGTCTACTAAAAGGAGATCATAGAGAAGACTAAGCTTATTTCCATAGGAAACCATTGAAGTATCTCATATAACATTGAATGGCAGATGGATAGAACACAGTACTATGCAGTAGATATGTAAATAAAATAAAATGAGAGAAAAAAAAAAGAAAACAGTAAGTCTAAACAAACAGTAAGTATATACAAAGAAGGGGCAGGGGAGGGTAGGGTTGGGCTAGGTTAGTTTTTTTTTTACCAGTTGCGAATGGCTGCTGCCTGTAAGTGGTTTTTCAGGGCAATTTTAAAGGATGCTAGTGATCCACACTCCTATATGGACTTCGGTAAGGCTTTCCACATTTTGGTGGTATAGCAGAAAAACGAGTTTGACCCTTTGTCATGGCATGTGTTTATTTGCACTACACGGTTCTATGTAGTTTCCCCCAGACATATCAATAGGGGGAGATCTGTGATCTCCTGGCTGCCAGAGAATAACACACGACATGAAACAGGAAAACATAAGGTATACTTCTCGTCGTTGTCGGGTGGAAACCTTGTATGTCCAAAACCGTTCCCTTTGTATTTATCATTTTAAAAAATGAGCTAAATAGTGAAAATAGCCGATCTACAAGCACACAACGCCTCGCATCGCGAGGCGTTGTGTGCTTGTAGATCTGCTATTTTCACTAGTTTTGTGCGACAGTTTTGTATGATGAAGCAGGGCTTTAATTTACAGAAAAACATACACATTTGAAACGTGGAGATACGAGGTTTCTGCCCGACAGTGACGATATACTCTGTCTGTGCTGTAGGATGGAGGTGAGGTGAGGGGAGGGGAGGGCCCTGCAGCCAACACATAGTGGTAATTTTTATGTTCACCCAGCCCAGGTGTGTGTATTTGTGTGTGTGTGTGTGTGTGTGTGCCTGCATGTGCGCGTACATACTACATGTGTGCATATGTGTGTGTGCGTGCGCGTGTGTGTGTGTGTGTGTGTGTGAGAGAGAGAGAGAGAGAGAGAGAGAGAGAGAGAGAGAGAGAGAGAGAGAGAGAGAGAGAGAGAGAGAGGCCTCTGCCTGGCAGCCGGTTGGAGGAAAGATTATCTTGACAAATTGGATAAACATCTTGTGTGTGACAGGATGCTGATGGAGAGTCCACCTCCACCACACACACACACACACACACACACACACACACACACACACACACACACACACACACACACACACACACACACACACACACACACACACACACACACAGTCCTTGGCTAAGCAAACCTTCACACAGGTGTGTGTGTGTGTGTGTGTGCGTGCGTGCGTGTTGATGAACCCAGCCTAAAGGCAGGTAACAACAGGTCTCCCTCCTCAAACAGAGCATGAAGGTTCTCAGGTGTGTTCTTCCTGCCTCCCCTCTAATGCTCTTCACCTCTACCTAGTGTGCGTGTGCGTGTGTGTGCGTGCGCGTGCGTGCGTGCGCGCGTGTGTGCGTGCGTGCGTGCGTGCGTGCGTGCGTGCGTGCGTGTAGGCCTATCCGTGTGTGTGACCAATGACCATCAGTTTTTGTCTGTGTAAGTCTTAACTAGCGCTTTCTACCACAGCGCTGTGTGTGTCGCTGAGCCTGTGCGCCACAAATGTCTGATCGTCAACTGTCGGGCAGAAACCTCGTATCTCCAAGTCTCAAATGTGTACGTTTTTTTCCGCTAAGTAAAGCCTGCGTTAGGTTAGACTATCATGAAGTAGACTACCACTCATATTCAGACAAACATACAAGCATTTTGCATCTGCATCGATTATACACAGATCATAGATGCTCATAATACTCACACGCACGCAGGACGTGCCTCTCTCACACACGCACTTTGGAGTCATGTTAAGGTTAATTCATCATCCATTGCCTCCCTCTCTCCCTGTCTCCCTCTCCCTCTCTCTCTGGTCCATCTCTTTTTAAATCCAGGATTTGGTGATTCCCTATCTCTCCCTCTCTCTCTCTTTCTCTCTTCTTCCATTAGATGTCCCTCGTTCTGTTTCCTTTTCTCTCTACAGGGGGTCTGCACTGATCACACACTGAGGATTTGCACAGCCAGTTTTCTCTTAATTAAAGTTGCAGCCTGTGGTTTATACCACCAGACAGACACAAGCACCAAGCTTCGGGACACTTAAGACTAGTGTGTGTGTGTGTGTGTGTGTGTGTGGGGGGGGGGGGGGGGGGGGGGGACATGGGTGGCACAGGGAGGTCACAGACCTCACTGTTTCCATGCATGTTGGCACTGCTGGCACTGAAAGAGATGATTTCTTTCATGACATGCAGCTTAACCCACATGAACCCTATAGCATCCCTATACTGGGCATGTCATAGTAGGTGAAACATTTGGCTATAATTATGCAAACATTGTGTGAGCTAATGTCCTCCACCATTAAAAAGCGTTTTTGGGGAAAATGGAAAACATTTTATACAATAAAAATGTATCGTAAAAACATGGCCAGCTCACGAATTAGGAGGGTAGTATGAATCACCAGAAAAAAAGACGGTGTTTTTGATGGGTTATAAAATGAATATCAAATATCTAAATATTGAATCAAGCAAATTAAAATCTGTCCAAGGTGTTCACAAAAGCCTGATTAGACGATAAAATGACCCAACGTTTTTTGAAAGTGGAATATCCCTTTAAGTGCCTCTTCTTTCATATTGTCTTTGCTGTCTGTTCATTTTCAGGATTCAAATTCAAAAATAGCAAAAGTAGCAGATCTACAAGCTCAAAATGCGTGGCTTTGTGTCACGTTCTGAGCTTGTGGATCTGCTATTTTCGATTGTTTTGTGGCTGTTTGCAGCCACTTGCACACGCACGCACGTACGCACGCACGCAGTACGTGTGAGTGTGTGTGTGTGACTGTGTGTGTGTGTGTGTGTGTGTGTGTGTGTGTGTGTGTGTGTGTGTGTGTGTGTGTGTGTGTGTGTGTGTGTGTGTGTGTGTGTGTGTGTGTGTGCGTGCGTGCGTGCGTGCGTGCGTGCGTGCGTGTGTGTGTGTGTGTACGTGGGTGTTTTGTTGTGTTTTTACAGCACGCCTGTAGTCCAAACCAGGCTTTGTCTCATGTCTGTCTCCTCAAAAGTATCACAGCTAATGCTAAAACTAATTGCCTCCCCAAATGAAAGCCTGAATAATTTAGAATTTTGTTAAAACAAATCTTCTCTTCTTGGGTATACGGTATTCCCCAGTTTGGGGGTCCACATTTGGACATGTGACATGAAAAGATTTGAGAACCAATGCATAAGAAGAAAAAAAAACTGCTTAACCTATATCAGTGATTCTCAAAGTGGATTCTAGGGACTCTGTGGGTTCTAGAGGGGTCTAAATTGACCAATACAAGTCTGTAACTCTAACAGTATACAAATGTAACCAAATAGACCCGATTTGTACACTGTCAGAGTTAAGGGGAGACCTTGAGAAACACTGACTTATATGAAGCAGATAGCTTGTAGATATGGGTGTGGATATACCGTAGTGTATTTGGTGTGAACTGGCCTGGCCTGGTGCAGTGGAGGTGCTCCCTGTTGTCCCTGGTGGTTTCTGCTGGGCTAATGTGCAGCTTACACACAGGAAATGACCTTAATCCCTTCAGCATCCCCTTAAACTGCAAACTCTTTCTGTTCTTCATGCTCTAAATGCACAACCAGCACCACAATACACACACACACGCACGCACGCACGCACGCACGCACGCACGCACGCATGCATGCACGTAACTAAGGAGTAGAAAAGGAGGTGATTTCATCTTCTTCAGAAGAAATCCAAACCTATAGGTGCCTTAGGTGACAGTCTTATTATAATACAGTGGTTCTGGAACTTTTACATTTCAAGAACCACAGTACAAATGGTTCCATGTGTGCGCTCACACTCTTAAATTGGTTGCACATTGGGGTGCGTTTTTTCGTTACGTTTTAAAAATCCGAAAAAGTTTTTCAGGCCAAGAACCACTGAGCTGAGAGCGATCTAAGCAAGGACCCAGTGGCGACAGCTGCGAAAAACTGGAAAAATCGACCCTGGTCTGGAAAAAAGGTTATACGGTAGAAATAACGGGCGGCAGTGTGCAAACGTGATTGACGTAATGTGAGCTCGATTTTTTTTTTTTTTTTGCGTGCTCCGAAATTCGCTCTAATATCCGTCCGAAAAAACGCACCTTCAGGCTACATTTGGAACCCCCACGATGAACGCAGAGGGTCCCCGGAACCCTTACTTTGAGCACCACTGTTATAATAGTTTCACAATTGCTTGGCTATTCACCTAAGAACCTTAAACCCCTTGACAATATTTCCATCAGGATTTACTGTATGGTTTTTAAAGGCCAGCAGTTCAATGTGAGGGCCAAGTGTGTGTGTAACAGAAGGGCCATAAATATGGAGCAGCGCTCCACCATGTCACAGCTCTCTACAAAATGACATCTGACCAGGGGTGTCGCACCAAATTCTGGGCCCTGGGTACAAGGATCCACTCACATTCTGTGCTTTAACTATTGAAAAATAGCAGATATACAAGCTCACAGCGCGGCACCGAGTGCCGCGCTGTGAGCTTGTAGATCTGCTATTTTTGAAAAACGTCTTTTGAACATTTCAAATTTCAAAGTTTTTTTTTGAAAAACCTATGTTTCTATGTCAGTGGTGCTCAAACCTTTTCATGTGAAGGACCCCCAAAATGATATGTATTTGGCCAGGGATCTAAAAATATTTAGTTCCAGGGACCCCCCCCCCCCCCCCCCCCCAGAAGTAAAATTTGAGTTAGAAATGTTCGCTTAAAAAATACATATGTTGCACACATTCTCACGACTTTTCAAAAATAGCAGATCTACAGGCTCGCAGCTATTTCTGCTATTTTTTCTGATATTTTTCAATAACTATTAAAGTGTGACGCCCCTGGATCTGACTACTGCAGGAAATACCCTCGCTGTCGCACAGAAACCTCTTATCTCAATACTTTAACTTTTTGTGTGTTTTTGGAGCTGTGTGGAACACAAGCTCCCCTATACGTGGCCGTGTGTGTAGGTATGTGGGTATGTGGGTATGTGGGTGGGTGGGTGGGTCTGTGGGTCTGTATGTAGCCTGTATGTAGTAACCCTGGGTGACCAGAGAGGTGCTGTTGAGTCTAGCCTGCCCTGAGCATCAACTGCAATACACACACACACACACACACACACACACACACACACACACACACACACACACACACACACACACACACACACACAGCTCCACTTCGAACAGAGGTTCGATTTTTTCATAAATGAATGCCCTACTTGATCACACTGCAGCACCACACAAAAGTGTAAAAGTAGCACATCCACACGCTTTTCGCGCCACATTTCGAACTTGTGGATCTGCAACTTTTGCTATTTTTTAATGAATCCTAGCAGTTTGGGACATATGAGGTTTCCATTACCTCTAAATTGGCTATAAAAGTGCTATACTTGAATTTGAATCCTGAAAGGTAACAGTTGTGGACATATATGAGGTTTCCTCCCGACAGAGACCATAAAGTAGCTTTGTGTTTTATTGGTGTCCCAACTGTGTTCAACGGGCTGGGATCAAGGCCCAGGGACTGCAGGGAGAACCCTCACGTTGATTAGTCTGTACCACTGCCATATGGGAGAGAGAGAGAGAGAGAGAGAGAGAGAGAGAGCTGCAAATTAGGGATGGGACGAAATGATCATTTCATATCACGGTTATTGTGACAAAAGAAATCACGATTTATGATATTATCGCGATAATCAAAATCCATTATCCTGGGGCAGAACATTTGCAACAAAAAATTGCAGATCTACAAGCTCACAACGCGTCAACACGCGACGCGTTGTTAGCTTGTAGATCGGCATTTTTTTTGGCAAAGACTTTTGATAGAGAGTGAAAAAAAGAAGTATTAAGTACATATATTATAAGTACCTTTTACCAATTATATAGGGTTTAAATGTTACCGGATATGCAAATAAAAGGTGAATTGATCCCAGTGCATGACGGAGGACGATATCACGATAAATTAAATCTCCACGATACGATTACCCAAACCCATCCCTACTACAAAGTAACTAAATACATGTACTCAAGAACCTAAAATATGGTTGTGACTGTGAACTTGTCCGTCAGTTGTTTTCAGCTAAAGCGTTCCCCGCAATAACAGAAAACAGAAAAGACACCAGTATAGAGCCCTGAGGGACTCCGCTTAACTCATTTAGTCAGAGTTCGAGTTATACTCCGAGAGCTATGGGGTCCCTCTAGCGGCGCCAAAGGCGCCGCCGAAAAATAGGGCCCCCATAGTTATGGGGGTGGCCCCCATAGTTATGGGGGCCCTATTTTTCGGGTATAAAGTCGGCTAAAACGAGTATTTTCCTATATTAAATCATATTAAATCAGGTACTTTTCGGTATATAGTCTGGATTTCTTGGTACCAACAGTCAGACAACAAGTGCCAGTTTCATAAAATCATTCAGTTCCCAGAGCTTTTCAGTTAATCTACTTAGTTACTTTACACCACTGTCTACAACAGCAAGCAAACATTTTAGCCCGTGAACCTGTCTACAACAGCAAGTATGATGGTTCCCAAACTTTTTAGCCCGTGAACCAAGAGACATTACTACCTTGTACCAAACAAGTAGTGAAAATAGCAGATGTACAAGCTCACAACGAGTTGCTTCGCACTGTGTTCAGTGCGTTGTGACCCATACAACGTGTCTGCCACATCGGTCCAGACCCCAGTGTTAGGAAACAGCTAGCCTCGGAAACCCAGGCTTCATTGGCGATGGTTCTGGTACACCATAGCCATTAGCCACTAGCTAGCCCAAACGTTAGCCTAGCCAGGCAGCACAGCAGCATAACATAGCATTCATTCATCATTACAAGTCTATAGCCACGAGCCCACGACTCACCAGTGAGGACGCCAGGGCTAGCAGAGTGCGATGTTTAATGTCTTCATAGCCTAGGTTGTGTTGTCTTGGTGTTCTGTATATTCCTTTATGGCCGTATTGTTATAATCCACCGAGTCCATGACGCATCAGTTACGCACGGAGAGACAGACGTTCAGACAAGTTAAAAGGGAAGTCCTTTGAAAGCCATTTCCTCTCTGAACAGTGCCCAGAAGCACATTTCAAAACAAGAGCCTTTCTTTTTTTTTTTTTTCTATACAATCGATCATTCAACACATGTTTATTTTGAAATTGTACTGGAAATAGAAGTAGCCAATAGCTCCTACTTCACGCCACTGATGTCAGAGCCTCTACTTGCCGATCGGCAATATTTTCCCCCCAACCCCCCTTTAGGGGGTGCGGTGGGACGTGGGGGAGGGGGTGCGGCCGCACCCCCAGCACCCCTACTTCCCTCGGGTATGGTCTTGCTAAGACAGCGTTGTTTTGTTTGGTTGTTTTGTTGCTCTCCGGCGTGTCCGCCTTCCTTTGCCGTCCGGGCCGTGGCTAGAAGTGCAAAGACTCGATGCAGTGGTTCCTAGCTTAGCCTATGCCCAGGCCATGGCGAGACCACGCAGCTGGGTAGGTCTGCATCCAGCTGGGGGAAAGGTAGGAACCATTGCAGCGAGTGTGTTATAACCCGGACGGTAAAGGAAGACTCACACCCCACATTAAATGCGCCTGATTTATAATAATAAAATTAATAGTAGGATTAAACGGTGTGATGTCATTGTTCAGTCTTACTGTCTAACATGTTTATTTAGTATATCTAGTTAACATAAATAATATAAATTCTTCCAATGGAACATAAAAAATAAAAAAAAAACAAGAAAAAAAAAAAAAAACACACTTAGAAAAAAAGAGACCCCAAAGGGGGTTGTTGACTATGGGGTCCCAGACTTTAACTATGGGAGCTAAGCTCCCACTGGCCCCCGCATAACTCGAACCCTGCATTTAGTGCCCCTGAAATTAACGGATTATAAAGTCCACGATGCCACCTTCAGGCTGGCATCACCGCCGTTATCTTATTTTGAAGGCCAGAAGTCCACCACGCAATCACTTCCGGTCTGACGTCATCGGATCGTGCGCCGGAACCGATCGTTCTCCACGTGGAGTTGTGTAATGGCCGACCGGAGCTTTTATCATTGTGTAACATAAGCGAGCATCTGCCTCCATCCTAGCTTCTAAAGTGTAGTTTTGAGATAATGGACATTAAAGATGAGATCCCCTGTCCACCTCAATGTTATGGATGGGACTATTTTGTGCTCGTGGAGCCGTGATGATGCGAAATCAGCGACGGATTTCGTCTCCGGACCCGCGGCCATTCTTCTCGGTAATGTACTCGCCGTTACAGTAATATATTACTTTTCCCGAGTATACTCGGGATTGGCACTGCATATACTCTATTACTTTTCACGAGTATTCTCGGGATCAGCACTAAATGAGTTAATAAGTGGTTAAGTGGAAAACAAGAGTAGTTCCCCCAGTGCTGAGTAGAGGGTTTCAGTGGCAGACATGTTAACTCACAAATCCTACATGTCTGTTGCCAAGTGACTGCTGCTGCTGTGCTGCTCACCATGGTGATGTGACAGAGCTGACCACTGTCATGATATAAGCTTCTTCTAATCAACTTCCACAAACTATACATGCTCTATGGTTTGTCGGTTGCTAAGGCAACTCTGTGCAAACCTGACTGATGTATGGCATTTTAGAGTAGACTGCTTTTCTTTTTTTTACACAATATATATATGTCACGGTTTTAAAGAGAACCAGGGCATTCGAGACGCGGAGCACTCGTGGTGCGGCACGGGGCGGAGCAAGCGGTCGCCAATACAACGTACTCCAGGCGGTGCGCCGCTCTATTGTCCACGACACTGCGAGCGGCTACCGAAGCCCCCCTGTATCCACGAAGCCCAAACGAGTTACGAGGCCCCCCTGGGTCCACGAAGCCCCAAGCGGCGCGAAGGCCAGCGGACCTTGGTCCTGCTCTTCGCCCCCGAGCGCCGCAGGCGCGAGTGGCCGCGAAGAGCGGGCCAGGGCCGCGCGGCCGGCGGAGCGCCGCGCGAGTTACGAAGCCGTGGTGAATGCAATCGTTATATTTATGCCCAGGCCGTAAGGCCTGGGCAAGCGCACGTTAAACGCCCTGTCCAAGTGACTACAATGGAGCTAATGGCTAGGCTAGGCTAGGCTAGGCTAGGCTAGGCTAGGCTAGGCTAGGCTAGGCTAGGCTAGTAAATAAAGAGTAAACACTTCCGGTCTGCGGCGAGTTCAAAGCGTGACGTAACTCTCTTATCCAGTGGCTGACGTCGCCATCTGGTGGTGATTAGTGTGTGGTGAACTACAAAACGAGCGCTCTTACCGAGGTCTCCCTGAGTTACCCATTTACCCTGTAACATATACACATATATAGATGTGATAGATCGGATCTGTGGCTCTGGACAACCGGGTCTCTGCATCTGCAAGTCCCTTTTATGTCCATATATGGAGCTGATTTGTTTGCAGCTGATGCCATTACGGCACATTGAGGTTAGAGCACACATCCATATGCTGCATTGGGAAGTCAGAATGACGTTAGAGGTCCTACAGAGCCCCGTCCGTCCCCCTACCCTCTATGACATCTGACATCATACATACAATCCCTTTTATGCCCATACATGGAGATGTCTGTAGAACCAGCCGTACAGATATGGGCTGTCTTGGCCATACAGTATATGGATTCTGTTAGTGTGCATGGTATGTGGCCGATGTGGCCTCCATATATGGGCATTCCCATATGAAGTCCCGTTAGATATGGGCTTAATATTGATGACATCAGGGAATTCCATATATGGGTATAAAAGGGATTCTGTTAGTGTGGTTCCCCTGACATCACAGTGACGTCAGAGCATGATGTCAGAGCGGCTAACGCATAAACCTTACAAAGGTGTACACATCCAGGCGAATGGACAGTCGAATGCAGTCAAGCTGTGACAATAAAAGTAACCTGAAGAATCTTTCACATCACATGAGAAATCGTTACGACCGGACGACCAGAATGCCAAAATAACTGTCTTTGAAACCACGTAGATAACGTTTAAAGTGAATTCCTTGGACTCTGCATTCTCTTTGATTCCGAAAACCCTTAAGTGAAGTGAAGTGTCACATCACATGCCACTGATCTAAATCCATTCTGTCATCCATTGAGTAGCAGGTGTGGGAATGTTGCACTGGACTGTTGTGAATGTGAAAGGAGGCCGGAAGATGCACCATGTTGCTGTTGCAGTGCAGCACAAGCTGTACTCATTTGGAGGCTGGGCATTTGGAGGTTGGCAGATGGCCGTGCACGTCTTCAACACAATGTCTTTGGACTGGATGATGTTGGATGATGTCCCTCCAGTGACAACTGGAACTGGAAGGGGAGAACGACCCCCTGAGGTTCCCTCCAGGCGTCGAGGCCACACTGCTGTGCTGGTAGGAGATGTCATCTACATCTGGGGAGGGGATCAACAGGCAAAGAGCAACAGGCTTTATGCCTTTGACGTGAACTCCCACAGATGGTTGAAGACCGATGTTTCTGGGGCCGTTCCAGAGGGGAGGTATGGCCACTCAGCCTGTGTCTTGGGGAAGGTCATGTACGTCTTTGGAGGCGGAGGCATCAGCCCCCAGACTCACATGCGAACTAATGACGTCTACAAGCTGGACACCGCCTCAATGGTCTGGTCTTCAATTAACGCCGGGGGCGTTCCACCAACTGCTTCATATTCGCATTCTGCCACCATCATCGGGACAAAGATGTTTGTATTCAGGGGCCTCCCGTCCGATACACTTTACACACATATAAGAGTGTTTGACACGGAGACCAACTGCTGGCTGAAAAACAAGAACAAAGGCATTTATCCAGGAGATGGACACCGGTGTCATTCAGCCTTTACCTACAATGGAGGGCTGTACATATTTGGTGGCCGCAAAACTGAAAGAAACTACATATTTGGTGGCCGCAACACTGAAAATAACTTCAGTGATCTGTGGAAATTCACCCCTGAGACCTTCTCTTGGAAGCAGGTTTGGCCCACCGAGAAAAGCCCGTTTGAATGGAGGACTGGCATGTGCTGTTGTACGGTGGGCGATCGTATCGTCCTCTATGGAGGATGCAAAAACAATCCTACCATAAATGCATCCTGTGATGACCTGTACATGTTAGTCATGAGTCCTAGTCTCAAAACACTGTGCAAGCTAGCGGTCATTCAGTACCGCCTGATGCAGTCTGGACTCCCACACAATGTCAGGTGGGAACTGGCAACCGATGACAACAGACAAAATGGTTCCATACGAGGGAACAAAAGAAAGAGAAAATATTGATGACAAAATGGTCTTCTAAAACGGCTAGTTCCATTCCTTGATTCTGATTGGCTGGTTTCCCTTTAATTGCTGTGGTATATGAGACTATAATCCACACATTGAATCAGTTTATATCAAACCCAGGTACGTTATTTCTTTCCACAGTGTTCCACAGTGCACCAATTATCTGCACCTGTGTTTCTGGCAAAAAAAAAAAAAAAAAAGCTGGGAACTACTTTCTTGTAGCTGGGAACTATTTTCTTGCAGACCTTGTTGTGAACTATTAGTGAAATACTGTAGAACAGTTTTAATTGGTACATGTCTATGATTTGTCATGTTGTCATATTGTAACCGTTTTAGAAAAGCAATAAGCCACGTGAGGCATGTGGTTACCTGTATTTTATAACGGCTGAGAGGGTTGGAGACAATCTGCTTCACCTCGTGTCTCATCACGCCTCTCAGCCATTATAAAATACCAGGTAACCACATGCCTCTTGTGGCTTATTGCTTCAATGACTACCAACAACGGACAAAAACGTTTCAGACAGGGGAGCAAAAGAGAGAAAAAAATAGACTCTAGTCGAGTCGAGTTTTGTGGAGGTGCCACCTTGCGCTTTGGGCACCCGTGGCCTCGAGTGTGCCAGCAGAGCACGCTTTGTTATTTATATATCAGGTCGCACTCGTTGGTGATGTCACCAAGAATGCTGGTTCCTCATTGGCTGTTAATGGTGACGTCAACAAGAATGCTGGTCCCTGATTGGCTATGGGCGTAAACACAGACAGATACGCGACAGATACGCCACCAAATGCAGTACTTGCGCAAGTAATGATAACAGACACACACACACACACACACACACACACACACACACACACACACACACACTCGTCGACTAAAACTATGAGGAATAATATGTGGCTGAGGGGCAGCCTCAGCTTTATACCAGAGCTGAAATGACGTTTTTTTTTTTTTTTTTTTTATGTGAAAGCCACACTAGCAATCTAATAATATCAGGTTACATTTCACTTAAACACCAAACTCTGCATGTAAATAAGAAAATATTTTGTTGGTCCTCCCGGAATTAGCCTAACATGGCTAAATAGTTAAGCTAACTGTCAACTTTACCCACTCTTTGTAGCCAAAATACGGAAATATCAGTGCTCCATTACTTGCGATGCAAAATCAGATTATTTATTCCGTTCATTTTAGTGCCACGTATGTTCCAAACAAACAATAATAACCACATTAATGTTGTTATAATGATTTAATTTAATATTAGCATTAAACGCTGTTTTCCTTCGGTGGTGTGGAAAAATGATCGTTTCCTGCCTGCAGGCGTCTGTGATTGGCTTCGACTTGTGACGTATGTGTTTGACTTCCGCAAACAGAACGTCATTGAGTTAGCTTAGCGAGTTAGAACAGTGTGCATCGTAAACTATCTATTTTTAACGTTCAGAGCGATTTTTTTGGACGATAGAAACATTGACAGCCAAGAAAAATCCATCAGAAGGACACATGGAATGCAATCATTCACTCGCAGTCGGAAAGTTGACTTATTATCAAGCTGAGACTATTCTGAATGACTGGCTATTAGTGGCTAACGCTAGCGCAGGCTAACGCTAGCAGCAGGCTAACACTACATCGTATACACATCTGGAATAAAACGCGACCCAACTCTATTTTTGCCAATCTACCGGTATGAGTGCCAAAAATCTACAAGCTCACAATGCGAGGCGGTTAAGCCTGTAGATTGTGGTTTATTATCAGAGTCAAAAGTTACACAAGCACAGACCGGAGATCTGTTTTTCTATTTCTCCAAGTTACATAAAACACTTAGCATAGCTTACAGTCAGCTATTGTCACACACAGTTACTGTGTGAATTACCTGAAGACTATTGGCAAATGTGGGCTTATGACAGCAGAACAAAGGTTTACATTTGGGCATTATGAGAAAGAAATAGAATAGTAGTTTTAATACCGAGGAATACCGAGGACAGAACGCCTCGTTTATTGATATACCAGTGGTGGAAAAAGTACTCACATACTTTACTCAAGTAAAAGTATCAACACTGCAATATAGACTGCAATATAGATATATAAATACAAGTCCGGAATTCAAAATGTAAAAGTATGAAAGTGTTGCCATCAAAATGTAGTTTAAGTACAACATTTTTGAAAATAGCTGATCTAAAGTGGTTAATGTATATTTTATAATATAATTTGTATCCGCAAAGTAACTAGTAACTAAAGTTTTAAAATAAATGAAGTGGAGTAAAAGTACAATTATTGGAATCCGAGATGTAGTGTGGAGTAGAAGTAAAAGGAAACACTCAGGTAAAGTACAGTACATGTAAATTTAATTACTTTACACCATTGGATAACTTCCAAACTATGGTGTCCTCTTGTCTGCTGGAATTCACTAAAACATCATTTCAACAATAAAGTCCTCATTTGTCTTATAATGGAATTCAGTTTAAGTAATACAATTCATTTTTGACAGGCTGCATTTTGGGGTACAGAGTCAGACTAATTATGAAATGAATTAATTAATTAATTATTATTTGTATTATCAAATAAAAACTAGACTAAAATGTTTGGGAGGGGACTTTAGTGGAGAAGAGATCCAGTAAAACTAAAAGACATTTTATGTTTGGTTGTGCTCGGGTGTTGCGCTCTGAAAATCGCAGATCTACAAGCTCACAACGCGTTGCACTGCAAAAAAACATATGAATATTTAATTATACTAGAGGTTTGCGCCCGCTTTGCCCGTTTTATAGTGAAGTGAAACCTGACCAATCACTTATAGTCTGGTGAAGCCCATCAATCCACCAATCTTCAAGCTTATGGGACATATGCCCGTTTATGCCCTTCTATGCCCGGGGTCCGCTCAATATGCCGACGGGCCGCTGTTCCGACTAGCGTCGGCAGGTTAGTTACTCGTCACGGTTACTGGTTAGGTTTAGGGTTAGAGTTAGGGTTAGTTTTAGTGTCAGAATACCGGCCCGTCGGCATATTGATGCGGACCCTCTATGCCCATCTGGCATAATTATGCTATGCTATGGGCATTGACGGCCCCTCTCATGGCCCTTATATACTGTATGCCTCAATGCTGGTCTCTCATTGAGATTGATGACGCCACTCTGTGTTTTTTCAAGGGTTTTCCCATTGTATGACGTCACTGTGTGTTTTCTCAAGGGTTTCCCCATTGGATGACGTCACTGTGTGTTTTCTCAAGGGTTTCCCCATTGGATGACGTCAGTGCAGACACACACACACACACACACACGCACGCACGCACGCACGCACGCACGCACACACACACACACACACACACATACATACAGACAGACAGACAGACGTAGATTACCCTAATTTATGTTCAGTATATCAACATTTATGGACAAGTATATGCATGGTCCATTAACAGTCTATCAACACTGAACATATGAATTCATAACAGTATGGTCTATCAACAATGAAAAAATCGCACCTAGTGCTAGTCTCCCGGCATGTGCACTTAAACCTCTCCAACTGATCCAAAATGCCGCGGCGCGACTGTTCTTCAACCAGCCTAAGTTCTCACATGTCTCTCCCCTTCTCCGCAGCCTCCACTGGCTCCCGGTTGCGGCCCGCACAGAATACAAAACACTGATGCTGACCTTCAAAGCAGCCAAAGGTATGGCTCCTCCATACCTCCAAAACCTGATCAACCCCTACACCCCCACCCGTGCACTTAGATCAGGCAACACAGGGATGCTGACAGAACCCTCGCTAAAAACCCCAGGGCAAAAATCCACTCGTCCGAGACAGTTTGCCCTCCTGGCCCCCAAGCTGTGGAATAAACTCCCTGTCGCACTTAGAACAACGGACTCACTCGCTAGCTTTCGCCGTGGACTGAAGACTCACCTTTTCAGACTCCACCTAAACCCTTAGCACTACTGGAAAAATCAATGTCCATACATGAAGCTAGTTAGCATTTTTTTTTTTTTTTTTTTTTTAATAGAAACCTTTTTTCTTTACAGATTATATTGTTTTTCTAGATAGATATTCATTTGCATTTGTTATATTGCTGTTACTGACATTTAATTTTGTTGCGACCGTCAGGTCGCAGTTACTGTCAAAACCTCGACCAGTTGTCCGTCAGTCAGTCTGTCAGTCAGTCAGTCAGTCAGTCTGTCACACGTCACACGTCACACTTTTGCCCTGCCACTCATCAATGTCTCATGTCATCAACATGGATCTGTCCCATATAGCGCCACCATCAGGCCGATTTTTTCAAACACATTTTTGGACACTGCTCCTAAAAGTTTTGCCCTAAAATCACGCAAATCGGTACACACTTGCTCTTCTTTTTGAGGAGGCTCCGGTCCTTTGATGTGTGCAGTAGAATGCTGCACATGTTCTACCAGTCAGCTGTGGCAAGTGTCATGTTCTACGCTGCAGTCTGCTGGGGAGGCAGCCTGATGGACAAGGATGCTAAGCGGCTGAACAAGCTGGTGAAGAAGGCTGGCTCCGTTCTGGGGGAGAGGCCGGACTCACTGGAGTTGGTTGTGGAGAGATGCACAAATAACAAGAGCAGGGCCATAATGAGCAACGCTAGTCATCCTCTCCACAACATCCTAAAAGGCCAGAAAAGCAGCCGTAAGGACATGTTCCGTTCGTGGCCCTGCAATAATAATCGTCTTAAGAACACTTTTATTCCCTCCGCCATCAGACTTTTTAATTCAATGGTCAGCCGCTAGACCTGGACTACTAATCAGTTTTTTAGGCCTATGCAGTGGACTTTTTATTATCCCCATGGTTACCTTTTTTTAATGCTTTTTAATGTTTTTATGTGTATTCACTCTGTTTTTAACCTGTGTCTTTGTGTTGTTTTTAACTAACATGCCTGTATGCAGCCATGGGATATCTGAATTTCCCCTCGGGGATCAATAAAGTATCTATCTATCTATCTATCTATCTACACTCATGTCATCAACATGGATCTGTCCCATTTAGCGCCACCTTCAGGCTGACTTTTTCAAACACATTTTTGGACACTACTCCTACAGATTTTGCCCTAAAATCACGCAAATCGGTACACAGTATGTCTACACTCATCTCATCAACATGGATCTGTCCCATATAGCGCCACCATCAGGCTGATTTTTTCAAACACATTTTTGGACACTGCTCCTACACATTTTGGCCTAAAATCACGCTGCGACCTGACGGTCGCTTATCTCCCGATTAGGGAGTCTTACTGGTTTATTATCGTGATGTTTTATCTACTTATTGTAAGTCGCTTTGGATTAAAAGCGTCTGCTAAATGCCTAAACTGTAAACTGTAAACTGTAGTTGCGACCGTAGGTCGCATTTACTACCAAAACCTCCACCGGCTGTCCGTCTGTGAGTGAGTGAGTGAGTGAGTGAGTCAGTCACACTTTTGCCCTGCTCATATCTCCACAACCGTTGCCCCCATCCATGCCAAATTTTGCAAACACACTCCTTACCTGCCAAACTACAACCTCCAAGGACCCCCGGAGCTCCAGGGACCCCCAGGTCCCTCGGGGACCCCCAGGTGTAAAAAATGACCAAATGTGCAAAAATGACCAAATGACCACCCCAACGGGGCTGCTCACGGGGAATTCCTGGGGACCACCCACTCCTGGTGCTCCAGAACGGATGCAAAAGTGGTGGCGCCCCCAGTGGAGGACCCCCTCCACTGCAGCTCACATAAAATGCCGTAACTCGGGCTAGGAGCGTCCGGGAGAGCCGGGGCCGGTACCTATTCGTCCGCCAAGGCAACGCGGAGACCCCACCCCTCATTTCTCACATGCCCCTCTTCTAGCGCCACCTTCAGGCCGATTTTTAAAACACATTTTTGGACACTGCTCCTACAGTTTTTGCCCTAAAATCACGCAAATCGCTACACAGTATGTCTACACTCATCCCATCAACATGAATCTGTCCCATATAGCGCCACCTTCAGGCCGATTTTTAAAAACACATTTTTGGACACTGCTCCTATTTGTGGAGATACATTTCTAAAAGGGCCTTTTGGTGGAAATATCGAAAATAGCAGACCTCCAAGCTCACACATGTTTGTGAGCGTGGAAGTCAGCTATTTTCGGTGAGTGATACCACACTGAACTAAGCATAATCAAGTCAATACAGGAGATGTGGCGTAACGGCATAGATTTCTACACAGAGAGGGCAATTCTTTCAACATAAGTTCACATCAAGTTCAGGAGAGTTTGGACAAGGCAATTCTCTTGAATGCTGCCTTCAGGTATGGCATGGAAAGAGGGCATTTTCATTTATTTCACCAGAGTAAAAAACTGCATTTATGGTCTGGAAAGGGCACTTTTTACAGACGGATAAAAGGGCAGGGGCTCAAGCCCCCTTTGATGTCTACTGTCTGTGTGCACGTGCAGGATATTCCCCCAGTAAACCCCCCCCCCCCCCCCCCCCCCCCTCGATCTACGTATGTCTGGGGAAATCAGCTGTGATTGTTTACCAACGGGAGGAGAAGGGAGGGAGGGAAAACAAAGAATGAAAGAGGAGAAAAAGGAAGAGGATGGTGAATGGAGACGGGGAGGGACGGAGGAACATGTAGACATAAAGACAGGGCTTGTGATGGTCCTGTTCTGTTGTCAAGGGGAGAAGAAGACCCTCTTGTGTTCGTCTGCTGGAATGGTACCGGGCTTGGTCTGTTACATTTACTCTACACTCCATTATCACTGCGTCTCACTGTCTATTCATGAGAGGAGAGGAGATCGCAGGAGAGGAGAGGAGAGGAGAGGAGAGGAGAGGAGAGGAGAGGGCCTTCATGTGTGGTTAGTTCAAAGCTGTCTCAAGGACAAAGTGGAAGGATTTTAATGTAGAATGTGTGATGTGAGGTGACAGAGGGAGAGACGGAGGAAAATAGAGAGAGAAAAATGTGAGGAGTTAAAGAATATAGCGAAGGAATGAGACCTTATGAATGCACATCACTAATAAAGTTACTCTGTGTGTGTGTGTGTGTGTGTGTGTGTGTGTGTGTGTGTGTGTGTGTGTGTGCGCATGCGTGCTTGCACAAGGTCAGTGTGCAAGGTTTCTGCGAAGGGCGTAAGGTGCTTCACAGTATTAAATGGGTATGTTTTCCATTACTGTGTGTGCATGTTTGGGTGTACTGTGTATGAGTCTCTCTCTTCTGACGATAGCCTCGATTAGAGAAAAACCTTCCTACGTGAAAGTGCCCTCGTACTCCTCGACACCGTGGGCCTCTTCTCAACTGTCCCCCTCACCTTTGAGTGTAATCTATATCAGGGGTTTTCAAAGTGGGTGACGGGGCACCCTGGGGTGCCGTGACGGCAGTCCAGGGGTGCCGCGAGGTAATTTGATAATATTTGGAATTTATTTGGACACTTGAAAAAATGTTATTTAGTATAATTTTAAACTTGAAGTACAAAGTTATTTTCAGTCAGTTCTAACCAAATGGCTATTATCTCAACGTTTTCCTCGCAACATAGTCGCTAAAATATCGTCACTGTCGGGCAAAAACCTTGTATCTCCAAGTTTCAAATATGTACGTCTTTTGCCCTGCTTCATCATACAAGACCGTCGCACAAAACTAGTGAAAACAGACGATCTACAAGCACACAACGCCTCGCAATGCGAGGCGTTGTGTGCTTGTAGATCTGCTGTTTTCACTAATTTAGTACCTCGGATTAAAAAAATATTCATGGGGTGCCCTGAGACAAAAAGGTTTGGGGACCCCTGATCTATATTGATCATGACTCACTACAGTAGTAAAATCCTTGGCGTTCATTAACAGGTCGTAAATTAACTCCCCAACCTGAAAATAACAGTTTTGGACATTTTCCACGTGACAGAGACAGTATTGTACAGATGTAGTCAGCAGCGTATAGTTTTACTTCTGAAAAGCAGAAGTTGTTTATATTGAATGCCATCTTTTCAGGCAGGCTCCATCAAATGATCATAACTTTCACTTCTTAGTTTTTTGTTGAGCGATATCTTTAGATTTGTGGGGTTTCTGGAAAGTCAAATGGAAATGGCTATAATGTACTGTATGTAGCATGGCATACATTATGGAAAAGTAAAGAATATCAAAATGGTCACTGATTAATTTCATTGTAGTAGCAATAAACTTAAACTGCATAGTATGCATAAAAGAAAACAGACCAATTATCAACATCCAAACAAAATAAAAAATACAAATAAATGGATCTCCATCTTCCTTGTCATCATGGATGTCCACCAGATGTCCCTGGCTGACATGTCCACACAACTCTTCATCTGCTCCACATATCAGTTGAGATCCTGAGACTTCCAAGAACAGTGTGACATGCAATTGATCTTCTTGCAGTTGATGAGATGTTTGGTGGCTGGGAGTGCATGGAGCTGATGGAGGATCTCATGTTGTGACTGCATGGCTCCAGTCCGCCTCCCTCTGCCACCGACAGGGGCGTCACACCAAATTCTGGGCCCTGGGTACAAGGATTCACTGCGGGCCCCCCATGAATCTTAACTATTGAAAAATAGCAGATATACAAGCTCACCGCGCGGCACCGAGTGCCGCGCTGCGAGCTTCATGCTATTTTTGAAAAATCGTGAAAATGCGTGCAAGAAACCTATGTCAAGGACCCCCAAGATGATATGTATTTGGCCACGGACCCCCATCTCAAAATATTTCGTTCCAGGGACCCCCCAGAAGCAAAATTTGAGTTAGAAATGTTCGCTTAAAAAATACATAGACCTATATTCAAAGATTTTCACACATTTTCACAACTTTTCAAAAATAGCAGATCTATACAAGCTTGCAGCGTGGCACTCGGTGCCGCGCTGTGAGCTTGTATATCTGCTATTTTTCAATAGCTAAAGTATAAAATAATTAAGGCCCCTCCACCACCTTAGCCCTAGTAACTCAGTTCCACTTTCCTACCCCTTGTGACGCCCCTGGCCACCGAAGACGTGTAAGAGGAGTGAAGATGTGTGTAAGAGTGAAGACGTGTAAGAGGAGTGAAGATGTGTGTAAGAGTGCAGGAAAGGTTTAGCAGCACAAGCTGGCTGACCAGGTGGTAGAACTGAAGGATGACTGGTCCCTGTTTGCTCAAATACTGATTGTTGCAATGTTGTTAACATTTAGTGCTCCCAAGTTGTGGAATAAACTCCCTGTCGCACTTAGAACAACGGACTCACTCGCTACCTTTCGCCGTGGACTGAAGACTCACCTTTCCAGACTCCACCTAAACCCTTAGCACTACAGTAAAATCAATGACCATACATGAAGCTAGTTAACATTTGTTTTTTAGGTTTCTTTAGAACTTGATTATATTGTGTTTTTCTCTAGATAGATATCCATTTACATTGTTATATTGCTGTTAATGTACTGACCTATTATCTTGTTTATTATTGTGATGTTGTATCTGCTTATTGTAAGTCGCTTTGGATTAAAAGCGTCTGCTAAATGCCTAAACTGTAAACTGTAAACTGTAGTGCACTTTTAACAAATGTGCTAAACTACAAATTAAGTTGTGTTTACTAATAGTATGCTTTGCAAACATATAATTGTGGGCTCGCCAGTACCTGGCGAGCACACTTTAGATATTGTCATTATTTATTTATTTATTTATTTATTTATCTAGTAAGTAGACGGGATTTTCGGTTCCTTTCTACTCCTACATACTTAGTGAGAAAATGAAAATAAAAATATCAATGTGTTCAGCTTACAGTGGGGAAGTGTGCTATTACTTTTTACAGCAATCGGCCAAATGGTGGCGCTGTAGGAAGCCTTCGAAAGTACGATCTTTGAACAAGTATAGCTCATGCTGTGTTATACATACAGCCATGAAACCTGTATACACGTATGCGTCTCCTCATGCCGAACAACTTTTACCCTCTGACTTTTGACCTCTGACCTTTAGGTCTCCCACAATTTTGAATTATATGAAATACAGTAAAAATCTATCTCCTCCTGGGATTTTTGAGTTAAGCGCACAAAACTTTTTTCACATGGACTTTGGACCAATACCTATACAGTCTATGTGGTGAGAAGTTTGTACGTTAAACCATTAATTTTTAATAATTCAATTCATATTGCGGTTTTATGCAAATTATTATTCTGCCTCTAAATCAAACATGCAAAGTGTTACTTTCATGGCATTTGGCAAACATGTAGAGGGTTAGTCCAAATATCCCTGAAACCAATCTTATTCCAATTGGCCAAAGGGGGGCGCTATACGAAGCGTTTGAAAATTCAAACTTCAAACGGACATAAGTCTTGACTCGTTTCGTTTGAAGACATGCAACTTGTTACACGCGTGCTTTGACTCAAGCGGAAGACATCTGTGTCGTTGTTAAGTAAGCTCCGCCCTTTAATTTTCCGCCATTTTGAGCAGTTTGTAAAACGCGTAAACCCGCTTTTATTCTGGAATTTTCGCGTCACGTGCACAAAACTTTTTTTACGTGAACTTTGGACCGATATCTAAAGATCTGTCAGATCGGATTTCTTTAACATTGAAACATGCTTTTTTAAATAATTCAAACAATATTGCATTTTTATGCAAATTATTCTTCTGCCTCTAAAACATACATGCAAAGTCACATTTTCATGACAAAATAGTGTAGAGGGTTAGTTCAAATATCACTGAAACCAATCTTACCCCAAATGGCCAAAGGGGGGCGCTATATAATTTTGAGCAGTTTGTAAAACGCTTAAACCCGTTTTTATTCTAGGATTTTTTTTTCAATTTGCATGAAACATTCTACACACAATCTAAGGACCTTTATCTAACATGCCTATGAAGTGCACACAAAAAAATTATAAAATAATAATAATAAATATAGCTGCAAGCAGCGATAAAGTGGCCAAAGCCAAAAACACCTCAAATCATGAACACAGCCTGGGATGTGCGTGAAATCTTGCAAGCACATTCCCAATAGGTCAAGGAACAGATACCAACCTTCTCACATTGGCCTGTTATAGCGCCACCAGCGGGTCAACTTTTGCACAACACATTTTTGGAACAAAATGGACCAATCTTTGACGTCAGTAACGTCAAAGAGAGCACTGCCTGCGATCTTGACATTTTTGTGCTTTTATAGCCATTGTTTTCTGGCTTGAAGCGAGCCCACAATTGTTTCGAAGGAACAATATTTTTCTAGTTTGAGTGCATTATCGTATTTATTGTTGTTTTAAATAAGAATTGGGGGAAAATGCACTGTTAATATGCTTCAACACAAGGACATATTAACGTTTAAGTTAACACTTTTTGTGCTAAAAGTGTACTTCACAAAAAAAAAAAGATTCTATCAATTGCTTATCAATTCTTCACCCCATGAAGCCTGTGTGTGTGTGTGTGTGTGTGTGTGTGTGTGTGTGTGTGTGTGTGTGTGTGTGTGTGTGTGTGTGTGTGTGTGTGTGTGTGTGTGTGTGTGTGTGTGTGTGTGTCTGTGCATGTGTGTGTGCACTGCAGGTTTACTCAATCAATACACCATCTGTCAACATCAACCCACGACTGCCTGGTAAACACTGATATATCAGTGATTTATCAGCCTGATCAATTTCAATAGACAACCAACACCTAATCAATACCAGTTAAACACACTGACATGGTTCTAGGATGAGAGGACAAGACAGAGAGAGAGAGAGAGAGAGAGAGAGAGAGAGAGAGAGCTGCATTGGTGGAGCCATAGAGAGGTGGATGGAGAGACTTACACAAAGTGCTGTACTCGAGTCAAAGTATTGATACTCCCGGTCAAATTTATTTTTTTGATAATCTTTTATTGTATTCAATTTTTTCCATTTTCCCAAAGAATTATTAAAAATAAATGAAAAAAGTTATCCACAACTTTCCAACATCCCATCGTGCATTGCGCAGAATGTGCAGATAGCTTCTGGCGCCGCAGCCGAGAGTGATCTACAAGCTCACAACGGTTGCACCTGCGACGCGCCGTGAGCTTGTATGTCTGCTGTTAACCGGAAGTGTCCCGCAAATAATGCTTCAGTAAATTCAGGTGAAAAAAAAAAAAAAAAAAGAATTAGTAGGGTAGTATGAGTCACTAGCAAAAATTAATGGGTGTTTTTAATGATGATATCATGGTTACAGTTTTTTTCGATTGCTAAAACACATTTTTCAAAACTGTACGTTCTTTTCAAAACTGCACACACAAAACTCCAAACATTACACACAAATTGCTAAACCCTGGCATCCCTGTGCAAAACAACTCTTTGCCATCACATCTCTTAACATGTTCACAAAATGGAACTTGTGTTTTCATTTGGTAAACACAGCCATATTTTCACATGACACACACATACCATTCATTGAATAAACACAACTAAGCTTTTGGCTGAACACTACCAAGCATGTACAGAACACTGAAGAGCACAATTGAAAACACAATTGTCGAAATGGAACACACCATAAGAATGACCATGGCTCTGGAGAATAAGATATTTCTCCTTTTGTAAAATGACTCAGTGTAGGCCTACTTTTTTCATAGTCAAACATAAAACAGCACACAAATATTCATCCAAAACAAGTTTTGATTTACAGTAGATTTAGGCATCATGCCTCTGGTCAGAGATGAGCACAAAAAACAAAAAAATACGTTGAAAGAAATTGGTCAGTACTTGGTCTAATACTGTCACCAAGATACTATCCTGGTGACAGTATCCTGGTATTTATACCTTTGTATTTCAAATATATATATTTTTTGTATTTTGTGCCCATCTCTGCCTCCGGTTCCTGTCTCAATGTTCAGTTGTGCAATCGAAAAAAACTGTAAAATGGAGTTTGAAGTTACAATGGGTGTGTATGGGGCCCTCGTCCTGGAGGAGGAGAACTGATAGCATTTTATATCAAATATCAAAATATTAAATCAAGCAAATTAAAAACTGTTCAGGGTGTTTTTGGCCTCAGTGGTCAAACATACCAGTTTGGGGTCCTTGGCACAAAAAGGTTGAGAATTACTTTATTTTGAAGGCATTTGTAGAATCGGGCCTCAGGTCTTTATGGGTTGAGAGAGAGGGAGAGGGAGAGAGAGAGAGAGAGAGAGAGAGAGAGAGAGAGAGAGAGAGAGAGAGAGAGGAGAGAGGGCTAGAGAGAGAGAGAGTGAGAGAGAGAGAGAGAGAGAGAGAGAGAGGAGAGAGGGCTAGAGAGAGAGAGAGTGAGAGAGAGAGAGAGAGAGAGAGAGAGAGAGGAGAGAGGGCTAGAGAGAGAGAGAGTGAGAGAGAGAGAGAGAGAGAGAGAGAGAGGAGTGGTGTAACAGAGACAGTTTCATGGCCTCAGGCCTGGAGGATGAGGCTATGAGAGGAGAAGAGGAAGACAGGAGGAGAGAGGATGAGGAGAAAGAAGGGATGCAACTGGGAAGTTTCACCTTACCACCACACACACACACACACACACACACACACACACACACACACACACACACACACACACACACACACACACACACACACACACACTCACACACACACACAGAGTGGGTGTCGTGTTGCATCGGTAGCCTACATTGCTGTGAGTTATGAGCAGAGCTATGTGATCATTTACACTCGGTACTGGGCTAGAGATGCCTTACGGCACTGCTCTTTGTCCCGTGGATGTGTGAACACACCGTGTGTGTGTGTGTGTGTGTGTGTGTGTGTGTGTGTGTGTGTGTGTGTGTGTGTGTGTGTGTGTGTGTGTGTGTGTGTGTGTGTCTGGCTATGTATATTGGTCTGTGTGTGTGTGTGTGCATGCGTGTGTGCGTGCGCGCGCGCGTGTGTGTGTGTGTGTGTGTGTGTCTGTGTGTGCACACGCATTGTGTGCACGTGCATAGATGATGTTGTTTGAAATGAAGCCAACAGTAACCCTGTATGACCTGCACTGTACTGTACCGTATGTGTGCATGAACACCTGACACATGCACATCCAGCATCCAGGCTTTCACTACTTCATCACTTTTAGTCGGCTGGCTTTATCTGCTATTTTGGCAAAGAGATTAGGGTCCTATCTTGCACGCCGTACCCCATATGCCTAAACCTTTTTGTTGCTATGTTTTTCTTTTTTAATAGGGAAAATCTACGACCTACAATTCTACATGGACACGTTGTTATTTAGGCCAGGGGCCAACTATTGTGACTCAGGGCACCCCTGTAAATAACTGTTTTCATCCACGGCACCCCTGAATTACCTGTACATTGTAAAATGTTAGAATTTTACATCATATTGGAGAAATATCCGTTTCCTTCAGAACTGACTGCAAATAACGTTATACTTGACGTTTAACCACTTGAACCCCAGCATGGCTATTCTGTTGTGACGCGTTGTGAGCTTGTAGATTGGCTATTTTTGGTGAAGAGAGTTGTCGTAGATGGAAAAAGAACTCATCAAGTACAGTGCAAATCAGGTCTGTTTACTAAGCATAGTGAAGTGATATTGATGAATTCCAAATATTATCAAATTATCTTGCAGCACCCCTGGACTGACAGCGGTTGCCCACGAGGTGTCTACGCGACAATTTCTTTGATGTCGCTGGAGGCCCACGACGCATTGGACGCGTTTACTGTAATTACAGTATAACTTTATATCTCACCGTTAGGTCGGGGCTACGCCTGGATGTAGCCCATTAGCCGCTAGTCGCTTCGAGTCGACGCTGAGAGCATCGCGCGGCCGTTTTTCTCCGTATACTCCAATGCATTTACCCATCTTTAAAGCCCTTTATCTCCGATATTTGTTTTATGGCTAAAACTGTGGCCTCGTGCGGCAAAATGTCCAAATTTTGATCGGCAGTGAACAGCTATGATCAACACTAGCCCATACAGTAAGTTACACAATAACATCCTGTCTGCGCTCATGTGACCAAGTGACGTCATCACGCATGCATTGACGCAACAGGGCCTCGTATTCTTCTATGGAAGTGCTATGGGGGCACTCAGAGGGGATGACTGGCGCCACCTGGTGGGCAGGCGATGTGTTAAAATGCTTTTCACTCTCCATGAGACACCATTCTCCTACGCTTCCAGACATGTTTGCAACAAGACAGGGCGCCCTTGGTGTACACAGAAAAAAGTGGTCCACATACAGTTGTAACAGAGAGAAGACAACATATACTGGTAAATGATCAGAAGTTGAACATACCCTGCACGCTGCACGTGGGGCAGAGAAGACTGTGAACCCATCTTTATTTGTCAACAGAATGTGATGGTGTGGCATGAAATGTGATAATCTGAATACATTAGTGGATATAAAATGAACAATAAACTGTCATTTGCGTGTTCTTTGTTTCTGTTTTCATCAGTGTATACAAGGATTAGAGCAGTTCAAAGAGACAGAGACAGCAAGAAGACAACACAAGGAAAGAAACACGGGTCCATTTGGTTACATTTGCACACCCTATCAGAGTTAAATGAACACTAAAGAGTTGACAGTGCAGTGAGAATGTTTCAGTAGTACAGTGAGCAGGTGATGTCGAGCTGTAACCTCTTATCTATCTTTTTGTGTTTTATTTTATTTTATTTATTCATAAATTAACACTGAAATGTAAATAATTAATTAAGTTAAATAAATATTTGGAATATGGATAAAATCAATAACCAAAATAATAAGAGACGCGCCAAAGGACGTATATCTTAGATTGCTGTATTTGAAGAGAGTCAGACAAGGAGACAAACAGTGAGCGTACCATAGTGGTAGCTTTCTAAATCTCTCTCTCTCCTCCAAGATGGAAGTTAACATGTATATAAAGAGTACAGTTATAACAGTATAAGTCGTGGGACTCATTGATTCGTTCCCAGATCATAACAAGGAAGACAGTGACACGTAGTGTTGGTTAATTTTCCACTAGTGACATACAGTATAAACCAAAACATGATTATATCATGGCAACCAAAGTTACTATGACCTGTAATCTATTAGCCTGGGCTTACAGTATCCGACCAAAATGTGGTCTCCTATACTGTAAGTTCAGTTCATAATATTTCCTTATATGGTCATATGATCCTCATACACAAACCTTACAATTATGTATCATAATTTATATCCTATCAAACACCCTTGATCATCCTACAGCAGGGGTGTCCAAAGTGCGGCCCGGGGTCAAATGTGGCCCGATGACACATTTTGTACGGCCCGCGGCTTCATTCCTAAATTGTACTATAAACGGCTGCCAGCACCGTCAAACAAGAATATTTTATAGTATACAGAATTGTTCAGGATTCCTTGCTCCCTGTTGTCTCATTCTGAAGGCGTCAAAGACAGGCTATTTTGTTGTATTTTTTTACCTTGCAGGAGTTATTTGTGTTTTGTTCAGAGCATACAAAGAAAATATTGAAGATGATAGTTATAAATAAAATATTGTAATTCTGATGCATGTCAGACCAAAAGTACATTATGCCAGGAGATAGTCTCAGTTGGCCCTTGGGTGTTTTAATATTTTCTAACGTGGTCCCCTTTGAAAAAGGTTTGGACACCCCTGTATACAGTGTCACTCAAAAGTAGCACATCTGCTTCTGAATTTGAATCCTGTAAAGTAACAGTTTTGGACATGTGAGGTTTCCATCCGACAGACAGACAATGGTAGTTGTGTTCCCACAGTGTACAACAGTGGTTCTCAATCTTTTAAAATAGCAGATCTACATGCTCACAACGCCTCGCAACTCGTTGTGAGCATGTAGATCGGCTATTTTCACAATTTCTGCCTCTAATATTTGACAATTTAGCCAATGTTTAATTTGCCATTTTAGAGGTATTAAAAAGTCCTTCAATTGTCACTTAGAAATGAGCATATACCCTCTATACACTTAAACTTTATGTTGGTTTGTTTGCTCTCCTTTGTGTGGGACATCTCTTCACATAGCTGTCCTGTCGTTTATCCAATGACATCTCCGTCCTCTCCTCCTCTGTCCTCTGTTCCTGTCTTGTCTTCTCCTCTCCTCTGTCCTCTCCTCATCTGTTCCTCCTGCCATTCTCACTGCTTTCATGATGTAACACCAAGATCATCTAGGAAAATGAGAGAGAGAGAGAGAGAGAGAGAGAGAGATGGACTTAATGCATGTAGTAGGCTACGTGTAGACAGACATACACACAGGAAGAGTGTGTCTCGGTCAAACCATTGCACTCACTCACACGCACACGCACACGCGCACGCACACGCACATGCACACGCACACGCACACGCACGCACGCACGCACGCACGCACGCACGCACGCACGCACGCACACACACACACACACACACGCACGTCGCGCACACACACACACACACACACACACACACACACACACACACACACACACACACACACACACACACACACGCACGTCGCGCACACACACACACACACACACACACACACACACACACACACACACACACACACACACACACACACAATTCAATCAGTTCTCTGCTGTAGCCTGTGGGCAGAACACTGTGGAAACCCCACCATGTAAAATCTCCTTTTCCATGTTATTTTACACATCAGGGTTTCTAGTATATCGTCTCTACACTGTCGGGCAGAAGCCTCTTATTTGACGTTTTTTGTGTTTTTCCATGAAGTCACACCCTTGTTGATCATCGTACGGCGTCACACAAAAGCATAAAAAGACAAAAGTAGCAGATCTACAAGCTGGAAACGCATGTGGACCTGGTGGATCTGTTACTTTTGCTGCTGTTGAATTTGAATCCTTTTTGGACGTATGAGTTTCCACCCGGCAGAGAGAACTAGCAGAGTGACAACACTACTGTCATGAACGCACCAGTGTTGTTTTTGACAGCAAATTTTGATTTCGTTTTAGTCATAGTCTTTTGAATAAAATGTAATTTAGTTTTAGTCATAATTTAGTCACCTGAAAAGTTTTAGTTTTAGTCTAATTTTAGTTGACTAAATATCATAAGATTTTAGTTGACTACATCTACAGTTGATTTAGTCGACTAAAAATGCATCTTGGCAGGCCTTGATGGACATGTACATGTGTGTGTGAGTGTGTGTGTGTGTGTGTGTGTGTGTGTGTGTGTGTGTGTGTGTGTGTGTGTGTGTGTGTGTGTGTGTGTGTGTGTGTGTGTGTGTGTGTGTGTGTAACAGTGTGCTGCTAAACACAGTCAAATCCTTTGTGTGAATTTGACTCTCAAAGAGTATTAAATGAAACCTAACGGACCCCGTAAGGCTACAGGGGAAACAAACAAAATGTACTTCTTAAAATATATTCATCATGCCTGTTGTTAAGGTATGGCAACATGACTGGTGTCTTTTCGCGTGCGTGCAAGACACCAGTCATATTGCCATACCTTAGCTTTTGCTGAACTGACGCCACTAATTCTCTCAGAGTTAGGTCAACACTCTGGGTTTCACATCGTAGCATTACAACGGTTCCGGAGCGCCGTGGTGTAATTTAAAGTGTCAGAGGGGGAATAACGTGCGTCCGACATCTCGTCAAATCGCTCTGGCTTAAATGGTCCTCTCCAGAGTGTGTTTAGGAAATTAAAGGCACAGGATTTTTTCATAATTGTCTATTTTATCATTTTATTACAGCTAGCTGGCCCTGTGATGGGCTCCCTTTATCATCTATCCAATACAATTACTGCCCGACTTAGTTCAGGAGGCCCCTCTCTACTGTTGAGGACACAGTGTGTGTGTGTGTGTGTGTGTGTGTGTGTGTGTGTGTGTGTGCTCGTGCGTGTGTGTGTGTGTGTGCGTGGGTGTGTGTGTGTGTGTGTGTGTGTGTGTGTGTGTGTGTGTGTGTGTGTGTGTGTGTGTGCGTGCGTGGGTGGGTGTGTGTGTGTGTGTGTGTGTGTGTGTGTGCGTGCGTGTTTGCGTGCGTGTTGGCTCTGGTACATTTAAATAGCATTAAGTAATTGGAAAAAAAAATGCAAAAGAGGCTGGGAAATCAAATGGGAGAAATTGTCTTTGTGCCCCCCCTCCTCCCATCTCATTCCCTCCGCCGCTATCTGTCTCTGCCCGTCTCTCTCTGCCCGTCTCTCTCTCTCTCTCTCTCTCTCTCTCTCTCTCTCTCTCTCTCTCTCTCTCTACCTCCATGTCTCTCTCCCTGTCACTCTCTGTGACATTGAGTCGTACATTTGGGGAAATGCTCCAGCATAGAGGCTTCTTCCACTTTAAAAACGCAGAACAAAAGATGTAATCTTTTGAGTGATGCAAGGGGAAACACATTTTGGGGGTAAAAAGAAAAAATACCTCTCTCGGTCACTCAGATGCGTGTCTGGAGTGACAGAGAGAGAAAGAGAGAGAGAGTGAGAGAGACGGATAGAGAAGCGAGAGACAGACAGACAGACAGACAGACAAAGGGAGAGAGAGAGAGGTGAATGTCCCACCTACCTTGGTGCCCTCTCCAGACCATGAATGCAGTTTTTACTATGGTGAAAGAAATACAAATGCCCCCTTTCCCATGCCATACCTGAAGGCAGCATTCAAGAGAATTGCCTTGTCCAAACTCTCCTGAACTTGAATGCAGCATCTTATGTTGAAAGAATTGCCCTTTCTGTGTAGAAAGTATGCATATGAGTGGTTTAACGCACCGAAAATAGCCGACCTCCAAGCTCACAACGCGTCGCAGCGCTGCGACGCGTTGTGAGCTTGGAGGTCTGCTATTTTCGATATTTCCACTAAAAGGCCCTTTTATACATTTCAGCCCCTGCCTCTCTAACATTCTCTGCACGTCCCTGGTAGCAGTGTACATGGTGTTGCGGTCGGCCCAGCTAATTGAAGAGCAGAGATTACGCAGTGGCACTCTGTCCTCTGTGTAAACGGAGTGAGGCAGTCATTACGCAGCGCTATGTAATGTCTATTCTCTACAGAAATATGGAGATAGATAGTCATCCATGGAACCAGGCAGCCGCTGCTAGGGTCATTTTGGTATAGGCTTGGATGGGCTATAAAACTCACCATGATGATAATAGTCATTGCTGCTGTAATCTCTTGCTGGGGTTCTCAAAGTCTTTCATTTCAAGGACCCCCAGTCTGGTGCGTATTACGCCATGGACCCCTATACATAACTCAGAGAGTCTACAAAATAAATTGAACCATTTGGTTCCATTTGACGCTCATCTGAAAAGAATAAATGTGCCGGTGTGCAAGATTTATGTTTGTTAAAGCGCTTCAGAAATATAAACCTCTCATCCATCCACATTCAAACTTTTTTCTTTTTTCACATTTTGAGTTTGCATTTCTGAATTTGAATTCTGAAAAGTAACAGTTTTGGACATTTTCGACAGAGACAATATTTCACAAAAGACATTTGGAAAACAGCCGATCGTCTATTTTCAAATAACCGATGTATATATTATGCACAACCACTCTGATCCCCTTCACTTGGAGATTGTGGGAAAGGCTCAGCAGCAGCAGGGGGAATGAGAGGTTCATTCCATCCCCCTGGGCCTGGGGACAACCAGTAGACTGAGGCCCCGTTTAGATCACAGCGCTCTCTAGGGACAACGGCAAAATAAAACATCAGCCGTTTCGTGTACGTCGGCGAGCCATATAGAGCAGTGAAGTTTGACGTCATTTACCCATCCTACCTGGTTCATAAGAACTGTGTTCCAAACATAAACAAATGATCTACAAGCGGTTTGACTCATATGGATATGAAGAATCAACTGTATTGTTTATTGTACGCTGCAATGTTATATATCGTCATTGTCGTGTGTCCAAAACTGTTCGTTTTGTGTTTGTTGTTTTAGAAATCATTGAAACTAGTGAAAACAGCAGATCTGCAACGAAAACAGCAGATCACAACGCCTCGCACCGTGCTTGTAGATCTGCTGTTTTCACTAGTTTTGTGCGACGGCCTTGTGCGATGAAACAGGGCTTTACTTTATGAAAAAAATTACACATTTCAAACTTGGAGATACAAGGTTTCTGCCCGACAGTGACGATATATACATATCGTCACATGTATACACATAACCTGTATACATATACGATATATACTGTAACTATGTATCGTCTCTGTCGGGCGTAAACATCATTAAGTACAAAACTGTTACTTTACAGGATTTGAATTCAAAAGTAGCAAAAGTTACTAGCAGACTTTTCATGCTTTTGTGTGACACTGTATGATCAAGTAGGGAACTCATTTACAGGAGAAAAAAACACAAATTATGTATTTATTTTTCTTTGGTGAACATTTCTTTGCTGCCTTGAATATGATGTCTCTCCATCATGCTGTGTCTACTGTACATTTGATCCTCCCCCTGGTCCTGGTAACCTGTGATAGATATGAATTATGATACATAATTGTATGATTTGTGTATGAGGCTCATATGACCATATAAGGTTATATTATGAACTCCTATCTGAACTTACAGTATAGGAGACCATGTTTTGGTTTTGGTTATACTGTATGTCACTAATGGAAAGTTACCAACACTCTACGTGTCTGTCTTCTTGTTATGATCTGGAAACGAATGAATGAGTCCCACGATCTAACTGTCATATACTGTACTCTTTATATACTGTACGTTAACTTCCATCTGGGAAGAGAGAGAGAATTAGCAAGCTGCCACTATATGGTATGCTCACTGTATTGTCTTCCTTGTCTGACTCTCTTCAATACAGCAATTTATGGATAGTCCTTTGGCTCGTCTCTGTCTTATTTTGGTTATGGATTTATCCATATCCATATTTATTTACCGTAACTTAATCATGTATTCCATCAACCTGTATCTTAACTGCTGTACTGTCTTTGGCGCCGGAATTTCCTCCCGCGGGATCAGTAAAAGCTTTATCTTATGATGGGGTTTAAAACATGAACTCGTTTAGCCTGGGGACCCAAGGGGGGGGGGGGGGGGGGTCCCCGACTCCCCGGACCCCCGCTTTGAGAACAGATGACGTCAGTGGTTTTAACGAGGCTGCGAAGACAGGTGTGTGTGTGAAGCAACAGAAGAAACACACTCGCTCCAACCGCACTCCACGCTTGTCACGTTCCTACACCCCCCCCCCCCCCCTGCCCCCCACCCCACACTACCCCCCTGCTGACTGTACAGCTCAGTGGGACCCCCCCCCCCCCCCCCCCCCCACCCCACACACACTCCCCCCTCCCTCAGGGCAGAAGTAAACCACGCCTTGAGGCCCTGCTTCCATTGTATGTCCTCTACTACTTCTGTTTGGGGCCTTTGTGTGCCGCTAATCAGCCGTGGACCCATGCTCAGCCCCAGTGTGTGTGTGTGTGTGTGTGTGTGTGTGTGTGTGTGTGTGTGTGTGTGTGTGTGTGTGTGTGTGTGTGTGTGTGTGTGTGTGTCTCATTACGTATCCACACTGGGAGGCCAGCATGGGAAGTTCCTCCTGCACCCCATCCATCCCTCCTTCCACCCCTCTTGTCCCCCCTCGCTCCCGTCATCGCTCCTTCTCTCTCTCTCTCTCTCTCTCTCTCTCTCCATCCCTCCCCTCATCCCCCCTTCTCTCTCTGTCCCTCTAGATGTCCAACCCCCATCCAACTTCTTGTCACTTCAAGGCTTAGAGATCTATTTCAGTTTTTTTGGACAGCATTTGTGCAGTTTGGGGGGGGGGGGGGGGGGGGGTTTCAGTGAGTTCTCCTGTCAGTCAGTCAGTCAGTCAGTCAGTCAGTCAGTCAGTTATGTAGATCAGGGGTCTTCAATGTTTTCAGACCAAGGACCCCTTAGTTGAGAGAGAGATGAGGCAGGGACCCCCACAACCTGTTCATAGATTCCATATAGATTCATCGTTCAACAGCACAATCATCACTGTATTTTGGATTCATGTCACAATGTGTGTTTTCAGATATTTAACCACTTGAATACTTGATAAACTTGACCTTTCACTCTGTACTTAGTGCTCTTTTCCCCCTCTACACCAAGCCTCTTTGCCTAAAATAGCCGATCTACAAGCAGCGCGGCGCGGCGCGCGAGTTTAGAAACTCTAGGCTTGCTAAGGGAAGGAGCGCTCGTTTTCAACAGCGTCGGCAGGTTAGCTACTCACCAGCGTCGGCAGGTTAGTTTTACTGAGGTTAAAGGACAACTTTAGTTTTTTACAACAAGAGTTCATATTTTAGATTGTAATTAAAGAATATAAAAGATGAGTGTTAAAATTATTTAATTTACTTCTTTCTATTGTTTTAGAGATTCTTATTTCAGTGGTTGGGGGCATGCGTACAAGTGGCTAAATACGTAATTTTACACAGAATAAGCCCATTCCCAAGATACAATGCAACCTTTCATGTTTGGATGTGACTTATGGGAACTAGTAGTGTTACTGTAAATAGCAATAAAGAAACTGCTGGCTTATTGTGTATAAAAATACATATTTAGCCACTTGTACGCATGCCATGCCCCCATGCGTATGCATGCCCCACATTTTAGCACGATAAACGCAATAAAACAAGAGAACGAAGCAAATGAAAACATTTTAAGACTCACTTTTTCTTTTCTCTAATTACAATCTAAAATATGAACCCTTGTTGTAAAACCCAAAGTTGTCCTTTAAGGTTAGGGTTAGGGTTAGGGTTAGGGTTAGGGTTAGAGTTAGGGTTAGGGTTAAGGTTAGGGTTAGGGTTAGAGTTGGGGTTAGGGTTAGGGTTAGGGTTAGAGTTAAGGATTTAGGTTTAGGTTTTGGTGCACCTCTGCCGCGGTCCAAGTGACTACAATGCGTCGCAGCGCGACGCGTTGTGAGCTTGTAGATCGGCTATTTTTAGCACGCAAACAAATGTAAAATCAGTCATTACGATGCCATCAAGGGCTGCCAAAATAAAGTTTTAGTTGACTAAATCAACTGTAGATTTAGTCGCCTAAAAAAGTATGATATTTAGTCGACTAAAATGAGACTAAAACTAAAATTTTTCAGTTGACTAAATTATGACTAAAACTGAATTACATTTTATTCAAAAGACTATGACTAAAACGAAAAAAAAAAAAAAATTGCTGTCAAAAACAACACTGCTATGGGTGCTAAATGTCTTTTTCAACAACAAGCCCACTGCTATCCGACAGTCAACGTTGGTCCGGTTAAATTAACTCGGTGCCAATGATGAGTACTGTACTGTAAACCTTTTTGAATATCTGTACTATACTATATCTTTCGCTCCTCCACGTTTCACCAATACATATACTGTACAGTATATTACAAAATGGACATGAAATTCCACAGAATATTATATTTCATGATTTCAAGTGTTGTAGATTCACCTGAACTAAACGTTGTATTCTGCCTCTCTTCCATGCTGCTTCTCCGACCTCCCCTTCTCCACCTCCATTTCATCTCTCTCTCTCTCTCTCTCTCTCTCTCTCTCTCTCTCTCTCTCTCTCTCTCTCTCTCTACCCACCTTATCCTCTCACATCCATGTTGTATCACCTGTCCGCACATCAAGGATTTTACAAGGATTTCTGTGTGTGTGTGTGTGTGTGTGTGTGTGTGTGTGTGTGTGTGTGTGTGTGTGTGTGTGTGTGTGTGTGTGTGTGTGTGTGTGTGTGCGCGCGTGCGTGTGCGTGCGTGTGTGTGTGCGTGTGTTGTGTGTGTGTCTTGCAGCCCGTTGGGGTTTTAGAGAGCTCCAGTGGCTCTTTGACTTGAAGACAAGTGCTGTCTGTTCATCGCTCATCCGTGCATGTACACACGCATCACACGTACTCTCTCTCTCACACGCACGCGCACACGCACACACACACACACACACACACACACACACACACACACACACACACACACACACACACACACACACACACACACACACACACACACACACACACCCTTCAGTTGATAGCTACACTCCCTGCTCAGATTTCAGTGTGGGATCAAGAACATCTAGCCTCTTTCTCTCTCTCTCTCTCTCTCTCTCTCTCTCTCTCTCTCTCTCTCTCTCTCTCTCTCTCTCTCTCTCTCTCTCACTCATTGTGTTGTCTTGGTGTATAATGTTAATGAACTGTAGTGACCGCTATACAATCAGATGCTCATTTTATGGGTCCACGTGGTTACATTTGTACACTCTGAGTTACAGATGTCTGGTTCAAACTGAGGGTTGTGTGTATGTTGTTGTACTATGAGGTCCAGGTCAGCTTTCTGTGATTCATTTCCTTTCTGTCGGGCAGAAACCTCTTATCTCCATTGCAACTTTTTGTGTGTGTGTTTTATTTATTTATTAACACCGTAGTTGATCACACGCTCTTGACATCACGCATCACTGTGATGTCAGGGGAACCACACTATCCCTTGTATGCCCATATATGGAGATCCCAGTCTGTAGAACCAGCCACACTGGTTAGACTGACATGCATAGTCTATAGCAGGGCTACTCAACTTAAGATGGCTCAGGGGCCACTCAGCAAAATATCAAAAGTCAAAGGGCCGCAAGCTAAAAATGACGGTCCTATTTTGGACGTTTACAATGATTTTGTAACACACTTCATGACAAGTCTAATAATTAAGGAAACACACAGAAACCCCACATTTACATCTATATAGACAGTAAGCCAGGCCAAACCTCATTGAACCAAAAGATTGTCATGGATGGAATGATGAAATGATCAAATGTTATCAAATTATGCTTTATTCAACCGCCCCTTGGAAACACTGAGAAGGACCAGACTAATATCCATAGTTCTATTGTCTGGGTATGTGAGGCTAGTGAACTTTGGCAATGTAAAGGTATGTTTTCTCATGCCAATAAAGCTCCTTTGAATTGAATTGAACAGATTGTAACAGTCAGAGTGCAACAATTCAAATCAATGACTCAAATGATATCCTTGAAATGAAATTAAGTCTTTCTTCTTTTGTAACAAATAAAATAAATTATAAAATGAAATAAAAGGGGTTTTGGAGAGAAAATGACATCATCTGACGTTCAGTCATATTACTGCTTGAATATTAAAAACAAATAGTTTCATAAATCAGCTATAGGCCTACTTAGATGTGATACTTCTTATTCACCACTAATCGTCCCAGGTCTGGCTGGTATGTGGAGGCTGCTGTGCCCAGTCAGTGAGTACGATGTGCTGTTTTGACTTGATAATTCCCATTTTTGTTCAAAGACTCTGTGTTCGTCTGCAATCTTTCTTTTACACATGGCCATATTTGTTGACAGACCCGACGCGACGCCCCTGTTTCTCTGTGCACGTTGTCACTGTGTTTGCACTTCCTTGTCCGGCGGTGTTGTTGAGTGCCGAACGCGCGACTCTACAAGTCCTCACCGCGTCGTGGATGCAACCCTTGTGGGCTTGTAAATCAGCAGTGTTTGGCGCGGAACACTGTCGTGAAACTAAGTATAAATCAGCAACTCAACACACCCACTTCCTCGTGTTGTTGCTTGGTTGTTGCGTGCCGAACGGGCGGCTCTACAAGTCCTCACCGCGTCGTGCGTACAACGCTTGTGGGCTTGTATATTGTCTGTTTATTGTGCGGAACACTGTCGCGCAACTAAGTATGAATCAGCACAACACACCCACTTCTGGTTCCTGGGCCACTGCATACGCATGCTCGCCCTCTTGAGGAGATTGTTAGAAATGATTTATTCACACTGAGAAATGCTGCGTTCACTCTGAACATAGAAAATCATATTTGTATTAGTATGATCATGACGGGCCACACAGACAGGCGGCAGGGGCCGCATGCGGCCCGCGGGTTGAGTAGCGCTGGTCTATAGGTTAGAAACGCGACCTCGCCCTTTACCTTTTCGCCCTACTAGTAGTTAGATATAGTCAGGAAAACTCACGTCAAAGTAGATTTAACCATTTATTGCAACAAATGGAATACAGTTAAACTTGGCGTCAAAGGGCTCCGCGTTCGGAGATGTTCCCTGAATTTTGTACATGCATGTCTGCTATGCAAAATCAGGGGTCTTTAAGCAACACCCCCCATAGGGATACAATAGTAGTACAATAGCAATACATTGACATATTAGCTTGAATCAGCAGACATAAAATCAAGTATTTGAGCCTATGCCTAAGCAAAACTGGTGGAGGCTGGGGTGGAGGAGGTAGCTAAGCAGCGGCGGATCCAAGGCTTCAGATCAAAGACAAGCAGAGCTATAGTGCAGCGTTTCTCAAACTTTTCATGTCCCAAGAATCCATGGGCACACCAACATGATACCAGGGTGTAAATACCGTCACTGTCGGGAAGAAACCTTGAATCTCCAAGTTTAAAATGTGTACGTTTCTTCGCAAAGTAAAGCCCTGCTTCATCATACAAGGCTGTCGCACAACAGTAGTGAAAACAGCAGATCTACAAGCACACAACGCCTCGCACCGCGAGGCGTTGTGTGCTTGTAGATCGGCTGTTTTCACTAGTTAAAATCATTTTTAAAATGATAAATACAATACTGGCTTTCAAGCAGTTTCAAGGGGCACACTTGACCCTTCTCAGGGGCACACCAAAGGTCCCCAGGCACTATAGTATAGTGAATGCAAGCCATATTTAAAGCTATACTGTGTAAGTTGCTCAACTGGTGGTCTGTAGCAGTATAGCAAACCGCGGTCGCGTTTGCTTTTTTCGTCCGTTTTTCGCTCGCGGACCGGGCCGTCAGACCACTGCGTCCGCCTCGCCTCGCCGAGACGCTTTCAATGAGGTCTCCCATGTCCTTCTACGAGCAGCGGTTGGGGAGTTACATGCTAGACTCCTCCAGTGTAAACACTGCAGTGTACTTCCTGAAGGCGTGTTTCCTAAACCCACCAGAGAGCCCGGCAGTGTATGTTCTGCGCTGTGATTGGCCGGCAGTGTATAACCCTCGCTGTGATTGGCCGGTAGTGTGATGACGCAATTTTTCCGCGAAAACCGGTCCCGGGCAGGGATCATAGAAAACATATAAAGAGAAGGCTTTAGAAGCTGAAAATAACGGAGTGGGGGTTCTAAAACTTTAGCGATTTAACAGCTAGGACCATTTTAAGATTTGTTTTATAAAAAAAGTTACATGGTATAACTTTAATATGTAATGACCAGCAGATCTGTGAATGAGGAGTAGGAAAAGGATCTGACTGACAGCTTAGGCGGGCGAGACTCTTGTGTCCTGCATAAACCAGCGCTGTGCTTCATTAATATAGTATATATCTAGACGACAACAAAACGTCTGAAGATCTTTTACTGCCCTCTTACAGCGCGTCCATCTCATTTTCCATCTCAGTCTCAGAATCAGGACTCAGGTTTCAGAGCTCCATTGTTCATTAATGTAAGCAAAAGTGGAAATCCTACATACAGCATCTCTCTTTACACCTTGAAGTGTAAAGCCTCATTTATATTTCAACACACGAGCGTGTACATTTAGAGAAACTACACGTCCAGCCACAGGGTCATGTGTCGAGAGCCCTGAATGTGAATGTCTGTCTGTCTGTCTGTCTTGTAGGCCTATAATTGCTTCACAGAACAATATTAAGGTATATAATAAAGTTGAAGTTGTCTTGTCCGCATGTGTGTGTGTGTGTGTGTGTGGGTAAGTTTGTTTATACAACATATGTTTTATAGTTTAACATTTAGGTTTTCTAGTTTCTTTACTTTTATAATGGACTGGTCAGAATGGGCTGAAAAAGCTTTCCCCACAATACGGATGCTGGGGGTTTAAGCAGTTATGGAACAGAACATACATTTTCAGGTGGGTTACTTATGATGAAGGAGTACCCCTTTATCAACTTCTATTTTACAGCGTTCCAAGTCCAATTTTCTCTTCTCATTTCTTTGTGTCATCGATTCCAATTTCACTCCTTTATCTTGTACCCTGCATGAGTTCTCTCTCCCGATTGGAGGAAACCGGTATCCCAAGCTGAAATTGTTTGTGTCTATGTTATGTGTCTATTAAATGCATCATGCATGAACCGCCATTCTGAGAGAAACATGTGCTCTCAGCCTGCTGTGAGCAGATGTTTGTCTCGGAACAGGGACGTGCTGGGCCCCTGATTCAGCCCGGGAAAAAGAGTTGGAGAGGCCCTCATTGCGCGCTATAGAGAGAGATCTCTCTCTATAGCGCTGCTGCTACTCAAAGATTTGCCCTTTCGGATCATGACAAGTGACAAGCCAGTGGGCCAATTACTGTACATGAGTTATATTTCGTCGTTGTCGGGTGGCAACCTTGTATGTCCAAAACCGTTTGTTTTGTATTTATTATTTTAAAAATGATTTAAACTAGTGAAAACAGCCGATCTACAAGCACACAACACCTCGCGGTGCGAGGCGTTGTGTGCTTGTAGATCTGCTGTTTTCACTACTTTTGTGCAACCGCCTTGTATGATGAAGCAGGGCTTATTTAATTTTTTTTCCTAATGGCCGGCCTGGACCGGCCGGGAATGAACCGGCCGTTCGGGAGTTGTCCCGCTTTTCCCAATGGCCAGCACGTCCCTGGCCGTTGGGTTTAGTTTTGTATCGGTGATCTTGTGTGACCGAGGGAAGAACTGATGATCATAATGTCTTTGTATACTGGAGGTGTACAATCAGTGGTGTAAAGTACATTTTGAGATACTTTTACTCACTTGAGTGGTGCAGTATTTCCAGATTTCAATACTTTTACTTCTACTCCACTAACAGATCAGAGGAAAATATTGTACTTTTACGCCACAAATGATTGGCAAATGATTTACTTATATACTGTATATACAAGATACTTTTTAGATTTTGATTATTATATATTTTGGTCATTTGAAAATAGCCGATCTACAAGCTCGCGATGCATTGTGAGCTTGTAGTTCTGCTATTTTCTAAATATTTTGTAAATTGTATAGCCTACACTTAAAAACTTGTGAAATGGCACATTCGGCATAATATACTTATATCATTTTTATATTTCTACATACAGTATTGATACTTTTACTTAAAGGAGGTTTTCACCACTTTTCAACCTAGCTTCATATAATAGGTCCTCACTAATGTTCATAATAAAATAGCGCAATTTTTTTCTACTAGGTCCAAGTCTCCTAGGAGAGCTGTGGGAAGTTCAGAATCCATCGTCTTGTGACATCATCATTTTCCCCCTAAAAAACTTTAATCAATATTTTTGAAAAAAATATTTAGATTTTTATTATCGCGAGAACAATGGCTTCCACTTTAACATTGCAACTTTTCAGGAATAGAAAGCCTGCAGTTTCTATTAGCTTGGATTCCCAATCGATGATGTCACAAGACGATGGGTTTCTGACCTGACCACAGCCCTCCTCTGAGAAAAAAAGAAAAGAAAAGAAAAGCTATTTTTTAGTGAGGACCAATTATATGAAGATCGGTTGAAAAGTGGTGAAGTCCTCCTTTAAGTAAGAAATTATGAGTACATTTTCCAACCACTGTGTACAATAAGCTACTGTACGTCCATAACGTGCAATAAGCAACATTCATTCTGACTCAAGGGAGGTCTGTTCATGTTGTGAATCAGGCTTGTGCACACATAGACATCAAAGGGTTTGATTGAGCCCCTGCCCTTTTATCCGTCTGTAAAAAGTGTCCTCTCCAGACCATGAATGCAGTTTTTGCCCTCTCAAGAATTGCCCTCTCTGTGTAGAAATCCATGCCGTTATGCCACATCTCCAGTATTCACTTGATTATGCTTAGTTTAGTGTGGTATTAAGCAACGAAAATAGCCGACCTCCAAGCTCACAACGTGTCGCGCTGTGACGCGTTGTGAGCTTGGAGGTCTGCTATTTTCGATATTTTCACCAAAAGGCCCTTTTAGAAATTTCAGCCCCTGCCTCTCTAACATTCTCTGCACGTCCCTGTTGTGAATCATTTCACACCATCATCCCCTGAGGAATGGAACGTGGGCGTCAGTGTATGAATGGCCAATAGAGCGCTGTGGGATGACTGTCTTCGTAGGCGGAAGCAGGAAGTTATATCGTCTTCCTGGTTCCCGCCAAGGAAGTTATTTTAGAAGGAATGGAAACATGTGACCACCGGGCATGTGCCATGTCTGTCTATGAAGCTCACCATGGGTGCCAGAACCCGCAGCCGGAAGTGCGATAAAATACATGTCAGTGAAGCGACCGCAGTTTTCCCAACGACCCTGAGCGCAACGGTGGGGGCCGATGGGCAATAGGCTTCCCACACTCCCGCGCCCCCACCGTTGCGCTCAGGGTCGTTGCGAAAACCGCGGTCGTGTCAGTGAATGGAGCCGGCTTGATCAGCTCATGAACAAACCTGGAGGATGTGGATGTCTTTACCTCTTATTTACCTTGGTTCCCGCCACAAAAAAGCCGATGGGATCTCATCAGCATTTGGGGATTCTTTTGGGATTATTGCCGACAAAAAATTCTGTGGCAAATAAAAGTTCACGATAATTTACAGCAGTTTTGTTCAGCGAGATGATCTTCCCAAATGAACAGCACTTCCTACTGTTTTGGATGCGAGAATGCAATCAGTAGAAGTCACATTATAAACACACTGGCGTAGCGGTCCGGGCACCCAGGGACGTGCTGGGCCCCTGATTCAGCCCGGGAAAAAGAGTTGGAGAGGCCCTCATTGCGCGCTATAGAGAGAGAGATCTCTCCATAGCGCTGCTGCTACTCAAAGATTTGCCATTTGTCCAAAACCGTTTGTTTTGTATTAATCATTTTAAAAATGATTTAAACTAGTGAAAACAGACGATCTACAAGCACACAGCGCCTCGCACCGCGAGGCGTTGTGTGCTTGTAGATCTGCTGTTTTCACTACTTTTGTGCGACAGCCTTGTATGATAAAGCAGGGCTTTGCTTTGCGAAAAAATTTACACATTTGAAACTTGGAGATACAAGGTTTCTGCCCGACAGTGACGATTTACTTTGTTGACTGCCCAGCCCCCAAAATGGAACGAAGGCCGACATTTTATTTTTATTTCTTTCCTAATGGCCGGCCTGAACCGTCCGGGAATGAACCGGCCGTTCGGGAGTTGTCCCGTTTTTCCCAATGGCCAGCACGTCCCTGAGTCGCACTATAAACACGCTGGCGTAGCGGTCCGGGCACCTATAGGCCTCAATGTAGACTGACTGTCCCGTTCCCGACCATCTTTTCTGCATGTCTCTCCCCATCTCTCTCTCCCTGTCAGGCATGTGCACAAATCAAAGGGGGCTTGAGCCCCTGCCCTTTTATCCATCTGTAAAAAGTGCCCTCTCCAGACCATGAATCCCGTTTTTACTATGGTGAAAGAAATGCAAATGCCCTCTTTCCATGCCATACCTGAAGGCAGCATTCAAGAGAATTGCCCTGTCCAAACTCTCCTGAACTTGAATGCAGCATCTTATGTTGAAAGAATTGCCCTCTCTGTGTAGAAATCCATGCTGTACACCACATCTCCAGTATTGACTTGATTATGCTTAGTTCAGTGTGGTGTCATGCATTGAAAATAGCCGACCTCCAAGCTCACAACGTGTCGCGCTGCGGCGCGTTGTGAGCTTGGAGGTCTGCTATTTTCGATATTTCCACTAAAAGGCCCTTTTAGAAATTTCAGCCCCTGCCTCTCTAACATTCTCTGCACGTCCCTGCTCCCTGTTTCCTGTCTGTCTCTACTGTGAAACTAAATATATAAATATAAATATTTTCAAAAATAAACAACACCATGGTCACATAACTTCAACGTCTCCGTCACTAATGGGTGGTGACATTTACTTCCTCATCCAGCTACTTGTTAGTGACCGACTTTTTGAAGACGCATAAAAGCTTTCAAAATTCCAGAGTGGGATGTGATGTCATTTTGTGTCGTACAGAACAAAATGTGGAAAATCTCTTAAGCCGGTGTTAAGCACAGGAGAAAAAGGAAGCGCTATATGCACTTTGACACTCTATACCGTCTCTCCCATGTCTTTTGCGCCCTATGTGTTGCAGTGAGATTGTGTAAGTCTATAGCCACGCGGTAAAATTCCACTCCATACGCTTACATATGGGCTCTGTCGGGTGGAAACCTAATATAGTATGTCCATAAACTCTAACTTTTCAGGATGCAAGCTCTGCTACTTTTGATGCTTGGGGGTTGTAAATTAATGGCTTACTTGATCATAGGGGGGTCAGGGGTCTTCAACGTTTTCAGGCCAGGGACCCCTTAGTTGAGAGAGACCCCCACAACCTTTTCATAGACCTCAAAGATCCCAGAATATGGACGCTAGGGTTCAAGTGGTTATTATAAAAAAGGAGAAAAAAAGTATGAGCTTTCCACCCAAGACATTATCAAAGAACGCTTAAACAAGGCTTTTCCCCTTTAGTTTATGGAAGAGAATTATTATGCCTTGTTGTATGTATCGTTCCTAACTATACTCATAATATATACACACATACAATACAATACATGTGTCATTAACACAACCTCCTTCCTTTAACCACTCAACCCCTATTTAAGAGTCTCAGTAAAACGGACCAGAGTTAACAACTGTAATTGGAGCGCGCTTTTTCTTAACGTCTACACCAGTGGTTCTCAAAGTGGATTCCAGGGACTCTGTGGGTACCTTTATGGGGGTCCATATTGACCCATACAAGTCTGTAACTCTAACAGCATACAAATGGAACCAAATGGACCCTAACAGGTCCATTTGGTTACATTTGTATGCTGTCAGAGTTAAGGGGAAACCATGAAATTTGAAAGTTTGAGAAACACTGGTCTACACCAAATCTCTAGGGCAAAATGTACCGATCTACAAGCTCACAGCTTTTTTCAACAATCGGTTTTGTCAAACGTGGGGGAAGGGGGTTAGTCAGGAGAGAGACGGGGGAGAAAGGAGGCATGTAAAGATGCTTGCTAGACACACTACATACTGGTAATAATGGAGGTTTGATTAGCAAGCATGAAATGTACTTTATCCCAACCGCACTGCATGGGCATAAAGAGGAGAGGAGACATACATGCAGGGACGTGCAGAGAATGTTAGAGAGGCAGGGGCTGACATTTCTAAAAGGGCCTTTTAGTTGAAATATCAAAAATGGCAGACCTCCAAGCTCACAACGATTGCAGCGCGACGCGTTGTGAGCTTGGAGGTCGGCTATTTTTGGTGCGTTAAACCACTCATAGGCATACTTTCTACACAGAAAGGGCAATTCTTTCAACATAAGATGCTGCATTCAAGTTCAGGAGAGTTTGGACAAGGCAATTCTCTTGAATGCTGCCTTCAGGTATGGCATGCAGAGGACATTTGCATTTCTTTCACCACAGTAAAAACTGCATTCATGGTCTGGAGAGGGCACTTTTGGGTAAAAGCCTAAAAGGGCAGGGGCTCAAGCCCCTTTTGATGTCTATGTGTGCACGTGCCTGCAGGTATAGAGGAGAGGAGGAGGGAGAGAGAGAGAGAGAGAGAAGGGGGGATGAAAATTGGTATAGGAGGAGGAGGAGGAGGGGTGGTGCATATAGGCGTCCCTCTCAGCAGGGTCTCCTTGTCTGCCTCCTCTCTCTCTCTCTCTCTCTCTCTCTCTCTCTCTCTCTCTCTCTCTCTCTCTCTCTCTCCCTCTCTCTCTCCCTCTCTCTCTCTCTCTCTCTCTCGGTGCCCCTCCTCTTGCCCTATTACGTCCCCTCGAGACCCGGGGTCTCTGGGACAGGTCCACGTTTTTTCCCAATGGCCCAGCGGTGGGGGCACGGGGGGGCTGTAAGGGAAAGGAGCGATTGTTTTCGGTGACGACGACAGAAGCGCGCCGTCTCAGGCGACCATGAGCCACGTGAGACACCGCCGAGCAAGCGGTATAGCGAGCTAGTCACTGTGTCGAGCATTGCGACGGTAGCATGAGCCGACTCCGAGTTACGTACCCAGAACTTTTGGCACCTCCGCGCGGTCCAAGTGAACACAGCGAAGCGCTCCCTACCTCCTCCTTGCCTACCACTGGCCTCCCCCCAAACTGACATCACCCCATGACTGAACTGTGCTCATGCATGTATGTGCACACACACACACACACACACACACACACACACACACACACACACACACACACACACACACACGCACACAAACAATGCCTTAATGTCACCCCCCCCAGCCGTGGGTCCCTCCTATAGCTGCTACCATGCTGTGTAGGGGTTGGGCTGTGGGGTCAGCAGCAGGAAGACCCCCCCGCACAGTTAAGTGCAGGTCTGCATGCATGCAGGAAGTTTGTTTAGTTCACAGACAACAATGCAAGTTCATCTGAAGCCCTGCATTTTATCTGCCAAGGCTTGTTGCTGCCAGTGTTGATTTCGTCGACTATGACTATGACGAAAAATGTTTGTCGACTGCATTTTTTTCACTGACGAAAACGAAATAAAAACGAAATAAAAACTAAGCTGTGATGACTAAAACTAAGACTAAATATATTTACAATTTCGTCAACAAAATAAAAAACTAGACTAAAACGTTAGGGAGGGACTAGTGGAGAAGAGAGTCATTTTACGTTTGGTTGCTCTCAGGTTTTGCGTGCTGAAAATAGCCGATCTACAAGATCACAACGCGTCGCAGCTGTGAGCTTGTAGAACGGCTTGTAGATCGGCTATTTTCAACACGCAACCAAGTGTAAAATCAGCCATTACAATGTCATCAAGGCCTGCCAAAATACATTTCAGTTGACTAAATCAACTGTAGATTTAGTCGCCTAAAAATAAAATCGTATGATATTTAGTCGACTAAAATTAGACTAAAACTAAAACTTTTCAGGTGACTAAATTATGACTAAAACTAAATGACATTGTATTCAAAAGACAATGACAAAAACTAAATCAAAATTTGCTGTCAAAAACAACACTGGTTGCTGCTGCTGCTGCTGCTGCTGCCCCCTCCTCCGCTATACTTCATTTGAAGCCTCTGGACCAGGGGTACAGGGGAGGGTCATCACTGGCACACTGGCAGAAGTGTGAGTGAGAGAGGATTTATATTTTAAAATCAAATATTGTTTTAAACGTGGTCAATTAAATTAAAGTCGCCTAATTTGCTACAAATTACATCCTGCACATAATTCTACATTCATTAAAATCTGACCTTTCACTCAGGAGAGATGGGGGTGGGTTATAGTCCGAATCCTTAAAAGTCCTTAAAAGTCCTAAAAGTCTAAAGCTGCTTGCAGACGGAAATCAAAATAACAAATAAAACAATCCTGAATCCAGAGCATTAACTTTATTGCTACCTGAATATAACGAATAATTAAAAGAAAACAAAAGAACACAAAGAAGAAGTGAGTCATGCCATGTGTTCAGGCCAGGACAGGGTGACTTTTTTTTTAGTGTGACGTAGCACAACAATGTTGGAGGTCACCGAGGGATCGGAAACGCATTGTGTGCTCCGTGGAGAAAAATAGGACATGGCACTGAAAGAAGGGTTTAACTAAAGCTTCATTCTTTGCACCTTGTTTCGTCAGAAGTTGCGGGTCAAAATTCAAAATAGGTCAGGGGGCCAACTTTCTTTTTGGCTCATCTCTGGGATCCGTTTGGAAAGGAGTAACAGTATATGTTCACAGGTCTGTGGAACCCCACCACGTAATGGCCGTGACCCATTTAGGCCTCGCCAAAATGCTTCTCAAATTTCAGAAAACAATGCCTTTATTTAGAGCATATTAATGTTCCTGTGTTATACTGTCACAGTGAAACACTTTAGGTTTATGCCCTGTTTACTGTCCAGCCTTCTACACATAATCCTCAGGGTTAAACGTGCAGGTATAAGTGATTTTATTTATGCTGATCATTTCTTTTTCAGTAACAGGACTCTCTCCCTGTCTCACCAGCTCCTTAGTGAACGGAAAATGCATTTTCAGGTCGGGTTACCAATTATATCCAATAAGGAGAGAGATTTCATACAGGATAACAGAATAAACAAGCTAGATTGGAAGTGACAACCCCACAAAGAAATGACAAATGGGTGCTGTCTTCTGATTGGATGAAATTGGCAACCCACCTGAAAAATTATTTTTTTGTTTATTAAGCTTTATTATTGAGCTAGAGAGACGGGGGAGACCCTGTTATTGTACACAGTATAGAGCAGTGATATATATATATATATATATATAGAGAGAGAGAGAGAGAGAGAGAGCACGCAACCAGTGTTCATTTCGTCGACTAAAACTATCCAAAAGACTACGACTAAAACTAAATCTAAATGTGTTGTCAAAATTAACACGGCACGCAAATAAGTATAAATGAGGCTTCAGAGTTAAAAGAGCGGTCAGCGGTGGCTCCGTGTCCCTGTCCCCTGCCTGAGCTGTCAGCTCAGGGTGCCAGCAGAACAACGTTAATGTGTGAGGACACCTGACAAGCCTGCCGGCCTCCAGGCCTCAGCCCTAATCACTCCGGACCCCAAAACCACCCCACCGGGAATTAGAACCTGCAAAACCAAACAGTCCCTGTGGGAAGCTGGAGCACGGCGTCCACTGGAGCCACTCACGTGACCTCTCGTTGCGTTATAAGCAGCGGCGCGTATAACGATGGTGGAGCCGGTGTTTCGGGAGAGCGCGTACACATCTGTACACACGATGCTATAATGTTCTAAACATCATGTACCTGCCACTACATTATCGTAGCTGTCGGGTAGAAACCTCTTATCTCCATATTGTGGCTTTTTGTTTTTTCAAAAGCATAAAAAGTTGCAGATCTGCATGCGAGTCGCACTGCATTTAAAGCGTGCTAGATTTGCTACTTTTGCTATTTTTGAATTTGAATCCTGAAAAGTAACAGTTTTGGACATGGAGGTTTCCACCTGACAGAGACGATGGATATTGATCCAGCAGGGGGAAAGTCAGTCACCAGAGGCGGCACAGCAGATAAGGTACAGATACAGAGTAAGAGAAGTAGCTGTAAGATACAGCAAGGATAGCCAGTATTCCAACAGATGCCAAGCGTCATAGGGGGAAAACATCTAATAAAAAGAAGACTAAGAGAAAGAAAAGCTTTCACTCTACCTCTATTCTCTCTCTTTTCACAAAAACGACAAAATGATGGAGCATTTCTTCACACCTGTAAAGCTGTGGTGTGACAATAATAATAATCAAGTTCAGACACTGTTATGCTGCCTGCAATGTTCTGACGGTTCTGATAGTAAACTGATTATCACTTCCCATTTCCCATTGTTGTCCATTTCAGTCCTGCACGAGTACACCCTCTTGATTAGATTGAATTGGAATCCGACCTGAAAATGTTAAATATGTTTGACAATGAGGGCTGTGTGAATACCAACGAGATAAGAATGGGTTCCTGCGTGATTTAAAGCTTTCATATGACTTGCATGCTGCTTAAACAGAGAGAAACAGACAGACTGAATCATTTTTTAAATGCTTAACGTGCTTCTAGCACGCTGGTTCTAGTTGGTTTGTGTACCACATTACTGGGGAGACTTCAATCTACCAGGCCCACATGACTCTGTTCAATGTTCATGTTATGATCAATGTCTGGAAACATTACGGCTATGGCTATGAATCACAAAATGAGCATTACGTCTCTGTCGGGTGAAAACCTTGTATGTCCAAAACTTTACTTTTCAGGATTCCAAAATCGATAAAGTAGCAGGTGAGCAGCTTGTAGATCTGCTATACTTGCTTTTGTGAGACACCGTTGCGTGTTCAACTATAGGACGTTGATTAACGGAAAAACGCAAAAGAGTTAAAGATGGGGTGCCATGATTTCCCCCACCCCTAAAACATGATTATCAGGTATTATGATTATACTAGGAGGGAGGAAGACCTTTTCCAAAAAAGTGTACAGAAAGTGTTAAAATTATGTTTTTATGTGGCCACACCCACCAGTTCATTAAGTATGCCTGGTTGTCAGGTCGGTGACCCAGCTGAAGTTAGCCACACCCACAGTGTTGGGTGAATGGTAAAAGGGGAGGGGAGGATTATATGATGTCACTCTATCTGTGTTTTTGGATCTGCACTTTTGACCCACAAGGTGGCAGCCTCGAGGAAGAAACCCAAAATACAAAGGCAATACATAATTGCTCACGCCAGGGGGTCAAATGAAGTGCTGTCAACCTCCTAGACACATGAAAACCAGAAGAAATACAAAACTATGGCACCGCCTCTTTAAAATATCGAGATAAGAGGTTTCTGCCTGACAACAACGATAATAGTGTGTGTGAGAGAGAAGAGGGAGGGAGAGAGAGAGAGAGAGAGAGAGAGAGAGAGGGAGAGAGAGAGAGAGAGGGAGCAATGTCATAGTAGTAATTAGAATTGTGTGGCAAATGAAATGTCTGGCAAGCCTATATGACAACATAAAGAGACTGGAGGTCGTGGGTTTAGCCTGAAGATGTCACTGGAATATGTCTGAACTACACATTAAAGCTCTCCTCCAATCAGATGCTGCACATAGTCGTTTGTCGTGTGGAAACCTTGTATGTCCAAAACCGTTTGTTTTTATAATTTAAAAAGAAAATTAACTCAACTAGTGAAAACAGCCGATCCACAAGCACACAACGCCTCGCATCGCGAGGCGTTGTGTGCTTGTAGATCGTCTGTTTTCACTACTTTTGTGCGACAGCCTTGTCTGATGGAAGCAGGGCTTTGCTTCGTGAAAAAAACATACAAATTTGAAACCTGGACATACGAGGTTTCTGCCCGACAGTGACGACATGTAGGTTAACTGTAAAATTAATGGTCTTTTTCCAGTGTAAAGTACAGTAGCCTGTTAACTCTGGTATCTGTTAAGCCATGCTAGAAGTCCCCCCCTGCCCTCCCTCTCTCTCTCTCTCTCTCTCTCTCTCTCTCTCTCTCTCTCTCTCTCTCTCTCTCTCTCTCTCTCTCTCCAGATGCCCTCATTAATTTTAAATTGGCTCTAAATGAGTCTCCCTCGTCCTGGCTGGTTTTTTCTCTTTAAATGGGATTCATTTATATTTAAATTGTGAAACAGGCGTGGTTAATGAGAGAATCATTATTTTTGGGGTTATTTCAGATGAGCTGATATGTTTCGGTTTCTACTGTACAGTAACGAAGAGTCTCGTCTGAAACAATGTAGACTAGTGTGTCCGTTGACAGATCCAAGTCACAAGAATTCACACAACTTCCAAATGTTGCCGTCCTGAAATCTGCTTCACAGGATCCAAGACATTATAATTAAATTAGTATAACAAGTGATCCTTTTTAAATTATTATTTAATTACAGGACACTAAATGGCTAAATAATTCAGATTCAAACATGATAACATTAAGTTTAAAGGGCCACTTCACCTCTGGGACAACCCGATCTTACTTTATTGTCGTTTGAGACACGATCAACACAATCCTGAGTAATTTTTTTAGTTCAATCTATTTTTTGAGATATTTTAGTATTTCAGCATGTAGTGATGCAAAATGCATCACTAGTCATGCTGAAATATCTAAAAACACAGATTGAACACAAAAAATAACTCAGGATTGTGTTGATCGTGTCCCAAACAACAATAAAATAAGATCTGGTTGTCCCAGAGGTGAAGTGGCCCTTTAAGTGAACTGGAATCTCATTGTCATTCTTATTCTTAACCACTTAAACCCTATATATTGTTGACAGGAGTTCCTCAGGGCTCTATTCTAGTATAGTTTCTGTTCATTTGTTATTCTGTTATACTGATCTGGATGCTGGGGTGGTTAAAGGACTTCACCACTTTTCAAACTATCTTCATATATGAAGCTAATTGGTCCTCAATAAGGTTCACGACAAAATAGCAAAAATAAAAACAAATCTACTCAGTGTCTCACTCAACTGGGCAGTTCAGAAACAGTCTGAAGGTGACATCATCATTTGGCAGATTTTCTTTTTTTTAAACAAGATTTAAAAATACATAATTCGATTTCTATTATCGCGAGAACAATGGCTTCCATTCCATTATAATATTAACTTTTCAGGAATAGAAAGCCTGCAGTGTCCATTAGCTTGGATTCCCCATCGATGATGACAGGTTGACAGGTTTCTGAACTGCCTACAGCCCTCCTAGGAGACACAGACTGAGTATAGAAAAATAAATTGCTATTTTATTTTATCATGAACATTAACTATATGAAGATATTGGTTGAAAAGTGGTGAAGTTGTCCTTTAAAGCCTCACACTGTGTAACCTTTTAATGAATAAAGTAAATACAGTTTAATGTTTAGTATTAAAGGAAAAGTTTAGTTTTTTACAACAAGGGTTCATGTTTTAGATTATAATTAAAGAATATAAAAGATGAGTGTTAAAATGATTTCATTTACTTCTTTCTATTGTTTTAGAGATTCTTATTTCAGTGGTTGGGGGCATGCGTACAAGTGGCTAAATATGTCATTTTACACAGAATAAGCCATAGATACAACGCAACCTTTCATGGTTAGATGTGACTTATGGGGGCTAGAAGTGTTACTGTAAATAGCAATAAAGAAACTGCTGGCTTATTGTGTCTAAAAAGACATATTTAGCCACTTGTATGCCCATGTGTACGCATGCCCATGTGTACGCATGCCCCACATTTTAGCACGGTAAATGCAATAAAACAATAGAACGAAGCAAATGAAAACATTTTAACACTCACTTTTTCGTTTCTCTAATTACAATCTAAAATATGAACCCTTGTTGTAAAAAAACAAAGTTGTCCTTTAATGAGTATGTTAATACAATATAACTTATACAATGGACTAGTTTGCAAATCCCGCCCCATTCTGCCCTGTTACTATGATGGGACATTTTCCCTGGGCAGATTGTTTTTATAGTGGCAGTGAATGGGATTTTTTTATGTTTTCATAGCCTCATTACAGCTATATAAAGTACCAAAGGAAAAACATCTAGGTGATATTAATAAAAAGGGAAGACAAAGGTACAGTAGTTGCATTGCAAAACAGGGGTTTCCCGAAAATATATGTTTTAATTTGTTTAATCACAGTGGGACAGAATCACTATTGCAGATTCTTTTATAGTGGAAGTGGATGGGATTTTTTTTTGTTCATAGCCTCATTACAGCTATATAAAGTACCAAAAAAAAAACACATCTACGTGATATTAATAAAAAGGGAAGAAAAGGGTACAGTAATTACATAGCAAAACAGTAGTTTCCCCCCGAAAATATATGTTTTAATTAGTTTAATCCTCTGGATCAGAGAGAGAATAGTTCTTAGAAATAGAAAGCGCATTGCATCTTGGGTAGGAAGAGGAGAACTATAATACATAATAGGCTGGCTTTTCGTAATTCTGCCCATTTAAAATATATGTACCCAATCGTAACTAGTTAGACCATTGATAAGGTCATGTGAACTAGTTTGTTGAAGCTTATTCATTATGATGAGCGTGATCGCTATCACCTACCGCGGCCGTACCGGGCGATTGCCGTGTCGCGCAGTGCGGACAGTTTTTGAAAGGCTGAAGCAACATTCTCCACTGCACAAACTCCACCCCCGATAGCAAAAAGTGAATGTTTTTTCTGGTTGGCCAGTCAGGGAGTCTCAGGGACCAATCAGAAGGCTGACAAATGGTCTATTAGGGTGGTTGTAATTTGTCTCTCCCAC
>NC_137810.1:16571721-16584201 GCF_963921795.1 Nannobrachium achirus | reverse complement strand
CCACATTTAGTCAATCCATGTCTCACCTAGACACAGGATCGCTGATCTGACACAAATTGTGACCTGATGGTCAAGATTCAGTTTATCCCCTGAACAAGCAGGCAGGTTCTATGAGCTCAATGGTTAAAAAGAAAGAAAGAAAGAAAAAAGGACTGGCTCAGGAACGCGGGTTCATATCCAGGGTTTAACAGGAAAGTTACAGTTGCAGCTTTAAGAAGAAGAACAGGGTGACACAGCGGAAACACCAGTACAGTATTCCACAACATACATAAAGGAATGTTTCTATAGTCTTTACACTGTTAGTCTTAACAACACTGTTAAAGGTGTCTTTTTGAACACATTTGTGATTCTGTGACAAGTCACTTTGCATTTACCACAAGGGGAGGTATATGCAAATTCCCATAGAATTCCCATTTCCCCTTTTTTGTGCTATGTTGCTGACATGAATACGTATAGGACGACAATAGAAACCCATTCCCCAGGACTTTTTTGTGTTATCCTTTTAGCCTTAATGTCTGACTGTACTTTGTGCTGTTTACATTTCTGACTAATAAAGTATTAATTCAACCAATCAATCAATCAATCAATCAATCAATCTTCAACACGTGTCATTGATGTGTGACAAGTTACACCGTCATGTGTGACAAGTTACACTGCGATGTGTGTGACAAGTTACCCAAGTTAACGCTTGTTGACTTAACAGGTGTTTCTGTTGACACGTGCTGCCCTGAAAAAACTGACGAAACACTCGTACCTCATAACCGACTTTGTTGAAAATCCACACGTCCATTTTAAGAGCGCGAGGGGAGGACCAGTAAAGGTCCTCACTGTTGATTTATCCGCGTGTAACTCTGAGGTTGAACAAAGGGAACCAAAATGGACCCGTTTTATAACTCGCTGAGTTAGCCCATTAAAACTGGGGAAAGCAATCTTTTTTTATTTCAGATTTGTTTACTCTATTTTCTTTCTGATTTCTGACTGTTACTGTATATGGTGTTGTGCATAGTATTGTTATATTTGTTTGTCATTTAATGTTTCAGTGAATTGCGTACAAAGGACCCCAATGGAAACAAGCCTAGTGCTCTCTTGGGTCTAAATCCTCTTAAGCAGATCTTGTATCGAACTGTACTTTCCTGTGCTTTTTTCTGCAAAGTGCTAATAAAGTATTCAATCAATCAATCAATCAATCAATCAATAATCAATCAATCAATCTGTGTCATTTTAGATTTTTTGTATTGATAATTAAAAATAGCAGAAGTACAAGCTCACTGACTGCTTGTACATCTGCTATTTTTGAACATTTTTGAAAAACCTTGAAAGTGTTTGAAAAACGATGAATAATTTTGAATCGTGAAAGGTGTGAGAACTGATTGAGAAGGCAATTTGTAGACTCTGCCTCGGGCCTTAAAAACTCCTTTGATTGAATTGAATTGAATTGAATTGAATTGAATTAGCACTCAGGACCTGATGTGGAAGAGAGGCACCGTGGACTGTGTTTCTCATGAAAGAATGGCAAATCTCACAGCGGCTTTATAAAGTGATCAGGGGTGTCACAAGGGGGGGAGGGGGAATGAGTTTACTATAGGGCCCAAGGTGGAGGGCCTTAATTATTTTATACTTTAGCTATTGAAAAATAGCAGATTATACAAGCTCACAGCGCGGCACCGAGTGCCGCGCTGCGAGCTTGTAGATCTGCTATTGTAGATCTGGGGGGGGGGGGGGGGACTAAATATTTTGAGATGGGTGGTCCGTGGACAAATACATTTCATTTTTGGGGGTCCTTCACATGGAAAACATAGGTTTTTCCCAAAACCTTAGAAGGATTTGAAATATTCAGGTTTTCAACGATTTTTCCAAAAATAGCAGATCTACAAGCTCGCAAGCGCGGCACTCGGTGCCGTTGCTGCGAGCTTGTATGTCTGCTATTTTTTCAATAGATTAAAGCACAAAATAATGGCTAATAATGCGTTCCCAGTCTAAATGGGTTAAAACCCCTTCCCCCTATGAAGAACATTCATGGGGGGCCCGCAGTGAATCCCAGAATGGGGCCCAGAATTTGGGTGTGTGACACCCCCTGAAAGTGATGAGCGTCTCCTTAACAAGGAACCTCACAGCTCTGCAGGGGCCTCGTAGCAAAACCCCCAGCTTCTCCCAGACAGGAATTTAAACTGTTATGAATCTAAAGTGCCAGGCGTTTAAAAAAACCTGAGGAATGCCATATGTTCTGGTCACAGCTTGTGGTAGTAGGCTACTACCCAGGCCAGTGCCTAACTGTGTGCGTGCGTGCGTGCTTGCGTGGGCCGTGCGTGCGTGGGCGTGCGTGCGTGCTGCGTGCGTGCGTGCGTGTGCATGTGAAGTGGCATACATACGAAAAGGAGGAAGGGGAGAGAGAGAGGGAGGAGTGGAAGGTGTGAAAAAACCAACTTTATGTGTTTCCACTGCACTGAGGGCTGATGACAAAGCAGAGCATAGTTGACAGAGAGTTGACACATTCCTCACGACTCAGTGCAACGGTCACAAACCGTCTCCTCACCGCCTCCTCAGTCCTCTCTCTCTCTCTCTGTATCTGTATCTGTCTCTCTGTCTCTCTCTCTCTGTATCTGTATCTGTCTCTCTCGTCTCTCTCTCTCTGTATCTGTAATCTGTCTCTCTGTGTGTCTCTCTCTCTCTCTGTATCTGTCTCTCTCTGTGTCTCTGTCTCCTTCTATTTCTCTCTCTCTCCCTCCGCTCCCTCTCTGTCTGCTTTTTGTCCGTCTCTCTTTATTTGTCTCTCTCTATTGAGCATATAAACAAACACACACACACACACACACACACACACACACACACACACACACACACACACACACACACACACACACACACACACACACACACACACACACACACACACACGTACACGCGCACGTACGAGCTGTTCACATGGACAGTGATGATGGATGTGATTGTGGGCCAGTCAGGCCTTATACAATACATGCACTAGGAAGACGCCAACAAACACCACAAGTGTACTGGCAGTGCTCTCTCTCTCTCTCTCTCTCTCTCTCTCTCTCTCTCTCTCTCTCTCTCTCTCTAGTAATTACCATCCAGCTGCTTTGAGGAACAATGCTTGGCGCTCTTCCAGACGGCTGACTTCATACGCTCTGCGCCACGCTCAATTTGGAGCGCGACGGAAGCTGGGCATGACTGGCACCCTCCGGGGCATCTCTCTCTCTCTCTCTGTCTCACTGGGACTCACTCAGTGTGTGTGTGTGTGTGTGTGTGTGTGTGTGTGTGTGTGTGTGTGTGTGTGTGTGTGTGTGTGTGTGTGTGTGTGTGTGTGTGTGTGTGTGTGTGTGTGTGTGTGTGTGTGTGTGTGCGCGCGTGCGTGTTGCCAGCCTCAGAATGCAAGATGTGGGGTTAGGTTGGGTTGGGTTGGGTTGGGTTGGGTTGGATTGGAATAGGGAGTTATGGTTATGCATGTCGCACACTGAGGGTTAATGACATCAATCCTATAGCGTCATATTCTCATCATAAGAGAACATTCTGGGGAAAATAGGAGGTCTAAATTTGTAGATTGCCTGTTTTCATTGAAGAGATTTGGTGTCAACGAAGTATATAGGATTGTTGTATAGTCTATTTGTCTGTTATTTAATGTCTCAATTAATTGAATACAAAGGAAAATGTAAACAAGTTTTATTGCTTTATTGGTTTTAAATCCTATTAGTAGACATTGTTGTCTGAACTGCACTGTCAAGTCTTTTGTATTCAATCGATCAATCAATTGAAGTGGTTATAAGATTAGAGATAGAAGTTAGGTATATTCACTAATAATAATACCAACCTGTGTGTTCTGTCATCCATTCATGGGTCTGTCTGCCACATCTGTCTGCTACTTCATTCCACTGTTCCATCACTGGGGGAAAAACAGAAGGAATAAAGAAGAAAATGACGTGTTGATTTTAACAGGATAACTATTGATTAAGTGCTGTGTCATTTCAGCCTCAATAAACAGCCTCTACAAACCAACGGGTCATAAAGGACACACAGACAGACTGCTATAAAACAATGCCCACTATATAAACAACCCGCACGCCATTGGAATGCAGACTCCTAAACTTTCCAAATACCCCCAAAAGCCTCCTAATATATAATGTCAGGGCAACTAGCAAAATACCCCAATAATCCCAGCTAGTAAGCACATAGACTTTTAGGCTAATATTGCTAATATGCAACACAGTTGCAGGCATTAACATACCCATTGAGGGGCTTAAAATAGCTCCGCCCTAATGTTATGTGTTTTAGAGATGCAAAAGGCTTTGGGTGAAAACTAATCTACGAGCAAATCTACTGCCAGCCATGTGAATATGAAAGTCCCTCATTATGTGGGTCAAAGGAAGCTATTGTTGCCTGTCCCCCCCCCCCCCCCCCCCCCCCCTGTGCTCCCCCCTCACCCAGGGGTGTCACAAGGGGGGGGGGGGGGGGGGGGGGACTGAGTTACTAGGGCCCAAGGTGGAGGGCCTTAATTATTTTATACTTTAGCTATTGAAAAATAGCAGATATACAAGCTCACAGCGCGGCACTCGGTGCTGCGCTGTGAGCTTGTATATCTGCTATTTTTTCAATAGTTAAACATAAAACAATTGAAGTGAACCCTTGTAACCAGGGCCCAGAATTTGGTACGACACCCCTGCCTCACCCCTCTTCCTCCCAGCTCCTCTCCTCCCCCCCACTAACTGAACGGGTGGGTGGGTGGTGGGGGGAGGGAGGGAGGGACGGACGGGGGATATAAAGGCCGTGCAGTAAATAAGAAAGACTGACGTGTAGACAAACAAATATAATAAACGGATGAGCGGACAGACAGCCCTTGTTGTGCACGTGCTGCAGCCATGACTGCATGTCCTTTCCTCAGAAAACGCACGCACGCGTGCGGCGCACACACACAAACAGACGAGCGCACACACACACACACACACACAAACAACCAAGCACACATAAACAAATCTAAATGTCGCCGACGAGGACCCGTTTGGGGGCCAGTGTGCCCCACACTGCCAGCCCCAGACTGTCTCCCGGCGCACAAAGATACTTGTTTTGGACAGAGAGAGACACTGGCTGATTATGCTTAATGATACTAATGCTTTATGCTGGGGAATATAGGAGAGCCTGGTACGCTTCACACTGCATCATGAATACATAATAAACTCACATGGTTTGTTGTCAAATGTAATAATATATTGATTGATTGATTGGTTGATTGATTGATTGGTTGATTGATTGATTGATTGATTGATTGATTGATTGATTGATTGATTGATTATTTTATTAGACAAAAATGGAGAACAGTACAAGTATATTCAATACAATTGCAATGTAGTACAGTACAAGTTAGTCCCCCCAGGAATCCGCGGAGAAAAATTCCTGATTCCGCGGAGGACAATCCTGATTCTGCGGAATTCTGTGGTGAACAATTCTTGATTCCGCGGACATTAATAAACAACCTAAAATGACCAGTTATCAAGCTAAAAATGATATAGTTCTAATAATCAAGTAAAACCCTTTATGAAATAGCTACAATTAATTGTAATTAGTGGTTAAAATAATCAAATAATCATTTTTGAGAATAAAAATCTAATATTAAATCTATTATTTTTTTAATTGTTATTGTTTTTAATAATTACTTTCTGTTGCAAAGACTATATTGTCATGCAAATTAACCAATGCCCATAGTAACCACATTTTAGAGGATAGCCTACCTACTACCTAGTATGGGTGTAATATTTATTTATTCTCTTCTGCATTAGCATTGTTATTGCCAGGACCATTATAGAGGCAGAGAGGAACTATAGTTCAGGACACAGTTTCTGTCAGGAACGAATGTGGGACCGGACCAATACAGCGTCAGTGCAACTAGCAGGAGGGAAGCTAAGCTATTCCCCAGGCTCTGTATGAAGTGGCCACTTGCCAGACCATGTACACATTGTTTTATAATAGTAGTAATGACTACTCCCGCCGCTCTGCTGCCACTCGCGACCGCTATTCCGCGGACGTCAGAAAAGTCCGCGAACGGCCGAGAAATCCGCGGGTGGTCGCGAATTCCGCGAAAAAATCTGCGATCGCGGAATCGCGGATTCCTGGGGGGACTAACAAGTACAGTTAAACACCCTGCCTAAAAGGAACATCCCAAATAAGACTTTTTACGGGCTTATTTACGTTGGAAGCCCCTCTGTATTTAATTCATGAACATAATAAAAAGCAAGCAAATAAAACATACAATAATATCGCAGTTATAAAAAACACAGGATAGTACAGGATAGGGGAAACAAGGGGGTGGGGATGCTCACTTCTCGCCTGTCTATGGGAGAAGTGATAATTACGTCCTTCTTTGGCCTCCTGAAAGGTGAGTTTTCAGGGCAGTTTTGAAGGATGCCAGCGAGCTACATGTTTTAACACTCATGATTTAGATGGATAAAGACTATAAAAGTAAAGTTAACGTACAAAGTGTTGTATGTTTCTGCAACAGTTTGTGCTTTTTTGTGTTCTTGTTGGTGAGTGGAGGGATGTGCTATGGTGATGTTTGCTAAATGAATTGTCATTTATCACCTTGCCAATCATTTATAAGCAATTAATACATTGTTTTCATTTAAAACACGTGCATTTCTGTCAAGGGGCGGTCGCCGGCATAATAAAAACATTTAACACATGATATGCCATCTGAATACAGCAATGGCAGTCTGCTTACATTCACAGTAGTATTTCATATTAACCCCACCAGGGTGGAAACCTCACATGTCCAAAAATGTTACCTTCCAGGATTCAGGGACGTGCAGAGAATGTTAGAGAGGCAGGGGCTGACATTTCTAAAAGGGCCTTTTGCTGAAAATATTGTAAATAGCAGACCTCCAAGCTCACAACGTGTCACAGCGCGACGCGTTTTCACTAGTTTTGCGTGACAGTCTTGTATGATGAAGCAGGGCTTTACTTTAGAACAGGGGTCTTCAACAGGGGGTCCGGGACCCCTAGGGGGTCCTCAGAGTTACTACAGGGGGTCCTCCAAATCTTTGAATGATATATATATATATTTTTATATTAACCACTTGAACCCTAGTGTCCATATTCTGAGAAATTTAACTGCGAGGCGTTGTGAGCTTGTAGATGTTCTATTTTTGGCAAAGAGCTTTGGTGTATTGGGTAAAAACGATGTAAAACGTGAAAAGTCAAGTTTATTAAGTAGGCCTTGACGGTTCAAGTGGTTAAATACCGGTATCTGAAAACACAAATTTGACATGAATCCAAAATACACTGATGATTGTGCTGTCAAACAATGAAACTATATGGAATCTACTATATACAGGTTGTGGGGGGGTCCCTGCTTCATCTCTTTCTCAACTAAGTGGTCCTTGGCCTGAAAACGTTGAAGACCCCTGCTTTAGAAAAGAAAAACATACACATTTGAAACTTGGAGATCCGAGGTGTGTGCACGACCGCAACCACATCCATGTCCCCATGTGAAAGGCATGCAGTGAGGCAGAGCACCAGGCCTAAAGTCAACAGAGGTGTGTTGCTGATTTGACTGCTCTGGAGAGCTGGGCATGCAGGGGTCACTCACAATCCAGTCAGTGGTGCAAAGTAACTAAGTATGTTTACTTAAGTATTGTACTTGAGTACAATTCAGAGGTATTTGTACTTGACTTGAGTATTTCCAATGTTCTATTCTTTCACTTCTACGCCACTACATCCCGGATCCAAATGTTGTACTTTTACTCCACAAGATTTATTTGAAAACTTTAGTTAATAGTTACTTTGCAGATATAAATTATTCTATTATAAAACATACATTAACCACTTTAGCCCTATTTTATACCTACGCTATTTTCAGACATTCGTACTTTTACTCGTGTACATTTTGAATTCCAGACTTTTACTTGTAACAAAGTATTTCTACATTGCAGTATTGATACTTTTACTAAAACAATTTAGTACTTTGTCCACCACTGACTACAGAACTGCCTTTATAAACATTGTCATTCGTCACTGTCGGGCAGAAACCTTGTATCTCCAAGTTTCAAATTTGTTCATTTTTTTTCGCAAAGTAAAGCACTGCTTCATCATACAAGGCCATCGCACAAAAGTAGTGAAAACAGCCGATCTACAAGCACACAACGCCTCGCGGCGCGAGGCGCAGTGTGCTTGTAGATCGGCTGTTTTCACTAGTTTAAATCATTTTAAAATGATAAATACAAAACAAACGTTTTTTGGACATACAAGGTTTCCACCCTACAACGACGCATTATTTGTAACCATATTAACCACCAGAATTTAACCCTGGCGTATCTATTTTGGGCACGTCATTATCTAGAAGGAAAACATGACGCCACCCCAACGAGATTAAGGGCGATAACCTCCAAAGATGTATCAAGCAAATATTTACTAGGGTGTCAGAAGAAAAATGCCAAAATTGTGAGCCTTTCAAAAACCTCTTGGACTTCATCTGCTTTATGACTGTTAGGATAAATTATGATACATAATTATGTTATTGGTGTATGAGTCTCATATGACCATATAAAGGCATAATATGAACTGAACGTACAGTATATAAGAGACCACAATTTGGTCGCATACTGTAGGTTCAGGCAAACTGATTAAAGGTCATAATAACTTTGAATGCCCTGAATAGAATCATGTTTTGATATACTGTGATACTATGATATAAGTCACGAGTGGTGGAAAATAACCAGCACTACGTGGCACTTTCTTCCTGTTATTTCCTTGTTATGATATAGGAACAAATCAATGAGTTCCTACTACTTCCTTGTTTTTATTTGGGAACAAATGAATGAGTTCCACGCTTCTTACTGTCATAAACTGTATGTCTTTATATACTGAATGTAACTTCCATTTTGGGAGAGAGAATTCTCGACCTGACCGCTATGGTTGGGGAGAGAGATTAGAAAGCTACCACTATGGCAGCCCACTGCTCTGTCTACCTTGTCTGTCTCTCTTCAATACAGCAATCTATGGACTGTCCTTTGGCTCGTGTCTCTTATTTTGGTTATGGATTTTATCCATAATCCATATTTATTTAACAATAATAACTTACATTTCAATTGGTCCTTCGAGCCGGATACTGTTTGTAACATTGGCCGACTGAGGGACGGATAAGTGTTCAGGCTGTTAGCCATTTAAAGTTCACTCTCTCCCCCGGTGGAACAATGTTGCAACACGTATCTGGAACCAGCCAGGAAATCCTACATTTCTGTATTATCAGACAAAGGAATTTATTTAGACAACAGTGTTATGAGTTTTGGATTAATGTGGAACCGCGTAGACATCCAGGAGCAGCACCGGACCGTGACGAAAGGCACCACCGCCCGGCTGCGCCTCCTGGATCTCTGCGCATCGGCAAATTCCTAAGTGATTAAGATAAGTACATATTTACTAAGTCCCCGTAACGTGTCGTGTCTGTTGAATTTTGAATTAACGATGTTAATGTTAGGATGATTTGTGAATGATGTTCTCCCTCCGTCTGGAGGAGTCCGATAGCTCCTAATAATGTTTTGGTTTGACACGCGTCGTAAATTAACCCTTATCTATAGATACCGAATGGTCGTAACTCTTTGTTTCTTCTTACAAAGTTTAAGGGTGTGTGTACAAACTCCCTATTCTATTTTTATCTATTTCTCATGGTTCGTGCTCTCGCTCTCTCATTGTGATGAGGAGGAAGAGACAATACTGATTTTCAAACTTTAACTTTTTTCGGTACAGTTGTTTTTGTCATTATTTGTTTGTCTGGACCCTATGAAGGGTCATTATTTGCCCACTGTTGACCCAGGCAGTTTTTCTGTAGACCCAGTACAGTTATCCCCACTGTAGACCCAGGCAGAATCTCTGTATAGTACAGTTGGATGTTATTTGTCCTCCGCAAGTCAGCGGAGTGTTTAGTTATCTGTTTATGTACCGATACTACTGTGTTTATTTAGGTCTCTCACTTTCATGGCTTGGCCCAGCCATTTGGAAATTGAGAAACAATATTTTTATCTTTGACTATGTTACTGACCATTTCTGTCTTCTGTAATGAATAATATTAAATACTTTTCAGACATTTTAAAATGTCTCTGAGAAATTAAAGTTAAGATTTAAGATTAAGAATAACTAACTAAAATTATTGATGCCTAAATTCATTTAAACTGTTGTAACGTTAAGATTTAAAACCTGCTAGAGGATTCTGGCTGTGTATTATACTATAATTTCATTTATGTGATGAATGGATTCTGTGAGAATGAATTTACCGTACTGTATGTGTGTGCGAGCAGAAGATTTGCGTGTGGGTGCTGCTTCAGTAAACCCCCCCCTCTCTGACTCCCATCTCTGTGAGCATGAGTGTGTGCGTGTGCGTGCGTGCACTTGTGTGCCGTCCCAATAATGTATGTGTGAGTGCGGGCAAGCGCCTGTGTGTGCGTAAATGTCGCTCTGACCCATATCTCTTTCACTCCCTGAGTGCGTGCGTGAGCGTGCGTGTGACTGTGATTCATGCCTTTTGAGGTGTGTGCGTATGTGTGCCTGTCTGAGAAACCACCTGGAGCCTTCAAGGTCAGATGGTCTGTGTGTGAGAGAATTGTTTTGGGAACATGTCTTGTTTAGACTTTCCTTTCTCCTATTTTTCGTAAACGTTCTGATTGTTTACTGTCTATGGTATTTTGTTTAATTGTTCTGTTCTCTTACTGTTAAAAACTCCATTACCCAGAAATCTCTGTTGGGAACGTCATGTCCCTGGTTACCATAACAACCAAATTAAACCCATTGTTGAGAAGGACACAAGGTCGCTTCTCGCACTTAGGGCGTATTACTTATCACTGACAGTTTCAACTGTTTGTCTCCCCTGTGCCCAAGCTGCTACTGTACTGTACTGTAGTGTATGATTTAAAGCTCATTTCATTGATTTCAATAATTTAAATTATTTTATTATAACTGTTATGTCACAACTATAAGTTGTAACAAAAGGGGAGTGTTTAAGGATTCATTTTGATTTTAATTTCATTTTGATTTGATTTTAATTTATTTAATTTGGTTTTTCATCGATTTAAGATTTATTTGAAACTTAATTTGAAATATTTCTGTTTCATGGGCTGACGCTGACGGAGAGAGGAGGAAGGCAGTGTGGGGAAGGAGGAGAATCGGGTCAACTGAGAACCACCTGACTGAGATGGGGTGCAGACGAACCACGACCTGAGGCCCGGCCAGACCAGTGCACGAGCCAATCAACCGCAGCGGCACGATGTAAAAATCGTGCCTTGTCGGTGAGAATTCTGTTGCACTGTTGTTGATGCCATGTGTAGTACAAACACTATCATGATGAACTAAATTGTTGTTGAAACAGTAAACTGGCCAAGTCTTCGTCCCCCCTAGGAATCACCTGAGAGACCCAGAAGAACGACCCCACATCAACTGCATCCTGCGTCCTCCTCCCTCACGTCTCTACAATGCCCCAACGTCAACGTCAACATCACCACGTCATCATCATCACCCTCATCATCATCATCGTCATCATCGTCATCCGATCAATGGTCATCCGATCAACTCATATTTTCTTTTTTTCATTTTTCATTCTTTATTCTTTATTTTTATCTGTTTATTCAATTTTAATTCTGTCTTCATTCATCTGTAAGAAACGATGAATGATGTGTCACATTTCTTTAAACTTTAAGGATTTATTACAGTTCTTTAAAAAATATATATATTACAGTCTTTTGAAAATTTGAATTTATAAATATTATTAAAGTCTTCATAATATTATTATTATTATTACCCTGATAAAATGTATAATATGGAGGTCATATGAACCTCATACAAAAATGAAAAGGATAGATTGTTAGGATAAATTATGATACATAATTATGTTATTGGTGTATGAGTCTCATATGACCATATAAAGGCATAATATGAACTGAACGTACAGTATATAAGAGACCACAATTTGGTCGCATACTGTAGGTTCAGGCAAACTGATTAAAGGTCATAATAACTTTGAATGCCCTGAATAGAATCATGTTTTGATATACTGTGATACTATGATATAAGTCACGAGTGGTGGAAAATAACCAGCACTACGTGGCACTTTCTTCCTGTTATTTCCTTGTTATGATATAGGAACAAATCAATGAGTTCCTACTACTTCCTTGTTTTTATTTGGGAACAAATGAATGAGTTCCACGCTTCTTACTGTCATAAACTGTATGTCTTTATATACTGAATGTAACTTCCATTTTGGGAGAGAGAATTCTCGACCTGACCGCTATGGTTGGGGAGAGAGATTAGAAAGCTACCACTATGGCAGCCCACTGCTCTGTCTACCTTGTCTGTCTCTCTTCAATACAGCAATCTATGGACTGTCCTTTGGCTCGTGTCTCTTATTTTGGTTATGGATTTTATCCATAATCCATATTTATTTAACAATAATAACTTACATTTCAATGACCTTATACGGACGGCTGTGAAAGGAAA
>NC_137810.1:16506721-16569221 GCF_963921795.1 Nannobrachium achirus | reverse complement strand
CTAGTTTCACACTAAGGCATCAAAATGAGCAGATCCACAAGCTCGAATCACGGCGCAAAGTGGAGTGTTTCAAGCTTGTTGATCTGCTGTTTTTGAATTTGACTCCTGAAAAGTAACAGTTTGGACACATGAGGTTCCCCCCCGACAGAGACGATAGTCTACACCAGGGGTCTTCAACAGGGGGTCCGGGACCCCTAGGGGGTCCTCAGAGTTACTACAGGGGGTCCTCCAAATCTTTGTGTGATAGAAACTTTTTTTTCTCCTTTTTTATATCAACCACTTGAACCCCAGTGTCCATATTCGGAGAACCTTTGCCAAAAATAGCAGATCTACAAGATCTACATAACGCCTCGCAGCACGAGGCGTTATGTGAGCTTGTAGATCGGCTATTTTCGGCAAAGAGCTTTGGTGTAGAGGGGGAAAAGAGTAGACTAAGTACAGAGTGAAAGGTTTTTTTTAAGTATTGACGGTTCAAGTGGTTAAATATCTTAAAACACAAACTGACACGATTCCAAAATACACTGATGATTGTGCTGTCAAAAGATGAAACTAACAGTATATGGAAACAGGTTGTGGGGGGTCCCTGCTTCATCTCTTTCTCAGCTTAGGGGTCCTTGGCCTGAAAACGATGAAGACCCCTGGTCCACACAATAAACTACTAACTCAGAGAGCGTATAAATAAAAAAATAATAATAAAAAAAAAAAAAAATATATATATATATATATATATATATATATATATACTGAGGATTTTACTGAGTATGAGTGTGCGTGCTTGAGCACACACACACGCCTGCCTGCCTGCCCGCCCACCCACCCACCCACAAACACACACAATAAGTAAATACCTCTCATCTTCTGTATATTCGCCATGGCTGTAAACATGTACACAGACCACGTTAGAATGTAATAATAATAATATATTCAAATGTGTTTACGTGTTTGGCCTTTTCAACAAGCCTCTCCAGAGCTGCAGTATTTCCCTGTGTGACATTTAAACTGACGTTATCACTCAGCTTCTATTTGCCTATAAGCTCATGCTGTCACGCTGTTAAATATTAACCAAAAAGGCTTTCTCTCTAGGCTGTGGCTGTGATGTGTACACTGCAAGGTGAGCAGGGCTTCATAGTGAGAGGGCAGCTGGATTGATCATATAATAGGTCCTCACTAATGTTCATGATAAACTATCACAATTTTTTTCTACTCAGTCCAAGTCTCCTAGGAGAGCTGTGGGAAGTTCAGAATCCATCGTCTCGTGACATCATAATTTTCCAAAAAAAAAATTTTAATCAATATTTTTGAAAAAAATATTTAGATTTCTATTATCGCGAGAACAATGGCTTCCACTTTAAAATTGCAACTTTTCAGGAATAGAAAGCCTGCAGTTTCTATAAGCTGGATTGGCAATCGATGATGTCACAAGACGATGGGTTTCTGACCTGCCCACAGCCCTCTTCTGAAAAGAAAAAGCTATTTATATGAACATAGGTTGAAAAGTGGTGGAGTGCCCCTTTAAGTACAATTTTAATTTTGATTAAAACATATATTATTTTACTGGAGTTTTTCCCAATTTTCAGTACTTTTACTTCTATTCCACTACATCTCTGAGGAAAATAATGTACTTTTAATCCACAACAATAAATTGAAAACTTACTTACTGTAGATGTTGATTATTAGCCTATTACAAAACATACATAACCACTTCAGCTCTATATACATTTAGGCCATTTGAAACTAGCCGATCGATCTACAAGCTCACAATGCGTCACGATGCAACGTATTATGATCTTGTAGATCTGCTGTTTTCAAAGTATCTTATACTTTTGAATACTTTTGAAGACGTGTGAAACGGGACATTCTGCATAATCAGTACTTTCTACTTTTGATACTTAAGTACATTTTGATAACAATACTTTTGTACTTTTACTCAAGTCAACTTTGGATTCTGGACTTTTACTTGGATTTACACACATTTCTGCAGACAGTATTGATACTTTTACTTATAAGTAAAACCACTGGGTTTCACAGGTGGGTTGATGATTATCTTTGTCTGCAGGCCCATAGGAACTACTGGTGTTCCTTCTCTGTGATGTTTCATTGGTGAGCTGTGTTTAAATTAAAGATGTGTGATTAAAAAAAGAATCACAGAATAGGGACACAAACAATAGTGTTTATAATATGGTTAAAGCTGATGCTGGCTGTTCACAACTTAAGCCCAGCATCCATATTGTGGGGAAAGCTTTCACAGAAAATAGCCGATCGGCTATTTTCAGCTAAAGCTTTCCCCACATCAACAGAAAACAGAAAAGGCCCTAGTACAGAGCCCTGAGGGACTCCTCTCACACACAGGGTGTAAGTGGTTCATTCCCAGTGTGAAGCCTGGTGCTCTCATCCACCATGCTGTTAACATCAGTGAAGCCAAGTTGTGAAATGTGCTTCTCAGACGGCTTGATTATAATATAATATAATATTATATTATGTAGAGGGGAGTCCTTGGTCCTCTGGTCTGCCATGTGAGAGGCTGGTAAACCCCATGCCAACCTTGTGTTAGCTGCATGACAGAGAATACGCCTGAGGGTTCAAAGAGCCTCCATGCAAACTCTCTCTCTCTCTCACACGCACGCACGCACGCACACACACACACAGGCACGCACGCACGCACGCACGCACACACACGCACACACACACACACACACACACACACACACACACACACACACACCAGGGGTAAGCGATAGGGATGGACCCCCAGCACTCAGAGGCACTCCAAGACAATCACAGACAATCACTTCTTACACCATCCATCTAGCCCTCTGTTTGCTCTGTCTCGCCATCATCTCTCTCTTTATCTCCACCTGGGACCATGTCGACCCTGTGGGGTGGAAACCTCGTATGACCACAACTGTTACCTTTCAGGATTCAAATTCAGAAAATAGCTGAGAAAAGTTTCTACGAGGTCGAAACGCTCGCGACTCGCCTATCAGCTGCTTTTGATGGCTTTAGTGTGACGCCATTGTATAGTATGATAGGGTGTTAATTTACGAAAAAACACAAAAAGTTAATTTATGGAGATAAGAGGTTTCTGCCCGACAGCAACGATGTGCTTTCAATGTGCTCTCTCTCTCTGTGTGTGAATCTCTAACCTACAGTTATCTGCTCTCCAGAGGCTATTGGTGTATTTAAGTATGTATCAAACAGCATTAAACAGAGGGATCACACGCACACGTGCACGCATGCCCACGCACACGCACACACACACGCACGCACACACACACACACACACACACACACACACACACACACACACACACACACACACACACACACACACACACACACACATTGACAGCAAACACACTTGTCTGACAGCAACGCAGCATCACTTGTCTGACCTCTCGTTCCACACTCTCAGTGTTTGGGATGTGAAATAATAAATGGCACAGCTCTGAGGTTCAGAGAAGTGAGAAAAAGAATGTGTGATGAATCAAACAGCCAGTTTCAAATGGTGAATAGACGTTGTGACAGCAGGCTACAAGGCCAGGTCTCGGCTGAGGACGTCGCTTAAAGGAGAACATCTGCTAGGTTTTCTCTCATAACAGCAGCAGAAAAATGCTTTCGTGATCAAGGTCAAATAATACATTTCTCAGAACGGAATCATTAAAGAACAGCCCAACCTTTTGTGGTGAGGTATCAGCAAGGGATTCTGAAACTGCACCAAACTTGGGTTTGTTGTTAGACGTTGCAGCCTAGAGCTTATTCACCAAGAGCCTCTGACAGGTCACTTTGTAAAAGAATTCTGGGATCATTTTAATGATTATATGTGCACACCCCAGACCGTTTAATTATTTTGTAGCTTGACTCAATATTTAGATATTTGATATTAATTTGATCAGACTCCTCTCCCTGCATCCCTGGTACTGGGGACTGAAAATCTCCTACTATCAGGGGTGATCACAATGCTGGCTTATGGTGGACATTTTTGTCAAAATTCAATTTTTGCCACGGACATACAACATGAGTGGACCATAATACTACTAAGACGCCGCAGGGCGACAAGCGACCTCACCCTAAGGGCCCTAAGGGCGAGGTCACGCCACAGTGATGTGGACATCAGGGTCGTGGACATCAGGGATGTGGACATCAGGGATCTCCATATATAAATAAAAGCATAAAGGCATAAAAGGGATTTGTTCCCCTGGCATCACAGGGATCTTCATATCTCCATATATGGGCATAAAAGGGATTTGTTCCCCTGGCATCACAGGGATCTCCATATCTCCATATATGGGCATAAAAGGGATTTGTTCCCCTGGCATCACAGGGATCTCCATATCTCCATATATGGGCATAAAAGGGATTTGTTCCCCCTGGCATCACAGGGATCTCTCTAACAGGGCATCATTAATATTGATGGCATCAGGGAACTCCATATATGGGCATAAAAGGGATTGTGTAACATCACAATGAAGCCAGAGGGTGCTGTCAGAGCAGCAAACCCTTTCTGGTAGAGTGGTTCCCCTGACATCACAGTGACATCAGAGCATGATGACATCATGATGACACATTTTTACGGTCTATGGGTTTGCCCATAGAAAAATGTGTACACGTCTACACGGACACGGACAAGCTGTGACATTTCTCATGGTAAACTGGTACACTTATTTATACAGTTAAGGGGGTCCTTAATCACAATTAAAATACTAGTGGACTCCTAATGTGCCGTGGTGTCGTAGTAAAACCTGTCATTTGGTATTATGATCAATACAAGAACATTGTAATGGTGTGTAAAAAAGACAATAAAAGATTTGCCATGGGCCATGGCACCTTTGTCCTTGTAAGGACATATTGATGACCCTTGTTTCTTCTAATTCATGAGGGAATCATAATGTTTCAATTACTTTTTCCGTTTAAAAAAATCTAATCGAAATAAATATATAAAGACATGCAGGTGTATATAATTGAAAGAAGTGTGGTCCCCTCAGTATGCAGAACAGTTTGAGGTTGAACGTTAAGATAAAACATTCAGCGTATCACCACTATACCCACAAGGACATTTTCTCATTTGATCTCATATCCTTTCATGCCATTTCGTCACTATTAATAAATGATGTCTTTCTCTTGCATTGGCTTTGCCATGTCCATGAACTCTACCATGTGCTCTCTTGATGTGTTAGCTTATTCTTCTCAATAAGATGGATTTTGGACTGTTTTGTGTTTGAATGTTGAACATTCAGAGGGTCTCACGCTCATTCATCGCAACACTTTGTGAGTTTGTAACCTCTTTTGGCGACATATTTTTAATTGCATTATTTATGTGTAGAATCGGCCTCAGGTCTTAACCGATTTAGTGCCATTCCCGAGATATCTCGCGAAATTCCCTTTGATGTTCGCAGTGCCATTCCCGAGATGTCACGCGAAGAGTAATATATTACTGTAACGGCGGTTATCCTACCGGGTACATGCGCGGAAGGTCCCGAGACGATCTCCCTCGCTGATTTATCATCATCACGGATCCACGAGCACAAAATAGTAATCCCATAACATTGAGGCAGACAGGGAATCTCATCTGTAATGTCCATTATCTCCAAACAACACTTTCAAAGCGAGGATGGCAATAGATGCTCGCTTATAAAACACTTGAAAAGCTCCGTTCCGCCATTACACAACACCACGTGGACGATGACCGCTTCCTGTGAATGACGCGATGACGTCAAACCGGAAGTGTTTAAGCTATGGACTTCTGGCCTTCAAAATAAGAGACTGGCCGTTTATGGAGCCAGCGAGAGGCACTCTGGACATTTTAATCCGTTAATTTCTGGGGCACAAAATGGGTTAACCCTGCAAGGCACAGCGTTGCTTTTTGGCAACATTTTTAGTTCACCCCCAAAATGACTTTTTTTTCATGCCATAGAGACTTTAGTTCAATAATATTATTTTGTATTTGTCGCATTCCTAAGACAAAATATGATTATAGTAAATTTACCCCCATTGACTCCGGATGGAGACCCGGATGGATGGCCCTGGATGGGGACCCAAATGCATCGCACTGGATGCATGGGGAAACCGTCAGGGTCATAAAAAAAATAAAAAACATTGTCTTAGGAATGCAAAAAAAATAAAAATATGATTGAACTCAAGTCTCTTTTTGGGGGGTGAAGTTGGTGAACTACTCCTTTAATGGGTTGATTTACGTAAAAACACAAAAAGTTAGAACATGGGGAATGGGTTTCAAATAAAAAAAATAGCAGTAGCTTTGAGTTACAGGTAGACCGGCAATTCTTGCTATACTTTTGTGTGACACTATGATGAAGTACTAAGTAGGGCATTTATTTACGAAGTAAAAACATAAAAAGGTCAAATATGGAGATAAGAGACTTCTGCCCGAAAGCAACGAGATGTTCAATATCGTTGCAATAAATTGTTTTCATCTGACGTGTCCTGACTGAACGGAGTTAGAGTGATTTTGAATTCCAACATAGTGAAGCCTTGCGTTGTTGTCGGGTGGAAACCTTGTATGTCCAAAACCGTTTGTTTTAATTTTTAAAATGATTTAAACTAGTGAAAACAGCCGATCTGCAAGCACGAGGCGTTGTGTGCTTGTAGATTAGCTGTTTTCACTACTTTTGTGCGACGGCCTTGTATGATGAAGCACTGCTTTACTTTGCGAAAAAATCGACAAATTTGAAAAATGTAGATACATGGTTTCTGCCCGACAGTGATGATTGGATCATTAATTTACTCAGGATAGGAAATGAGGAAAAAAGAGCTGCTTTAGCACACACAGACAGGATATCATCTCACACGCACGCACGCACGCACGCACGCACGCACGCACGCACGCACGCACACAAACACACACACACACACACACACACACACACACACACACACACACACACACACACACACACACACACACACACACACACACACACACGCATGCACAAACACACACTCAAAAAAGTTAGATTTCTTTTTTCTTTTTTTAAACAGAATATCTTTTGAAATAATAATAAAAAAGAAGTTCATGATTCCTCCCGTCTGCCACTCTGACAGAACTCAATTTGAGAATGAAGTACTCTTTATCATTCTGATACATTATGCCTCATTCACACTACAGATATATAGTTGAACGTTTTGCTTGGTAATTCAATGTAATCTCAATGGAAACCAGCTTTAAAGGCTGGGCGTGTCGGCTGTCCTTGGAATCCAGCCTTTAAAGCTGGTTTCCATTGAGATTACATTGAATTACCAAGCAAAACGTTCAACTATATATCTGTAGTGTGAATGAGGCATTAGTCCTCTGATGTATATATTTTGTCCTTTTTAAAAGAAAAAAAAATAAGAAAGAAATCCGCCTGTTTGCCATTGAATAAAGCTGAAGAGGTGCACGCAGTCTTTTTCCTAGTGGTGTAAAGTAACTAAGTAGATTTACTTAAAGGGGCACTCTACCAATTTTCAACCTATGTTCATATAATTGGTCCTCACTCAAAAATAGCTTTTTTTTTTTTCTCAGAGGAGTGCTGTGGGCAGGTCAGAAACCCATAGTCTTGTGACATCATCGATTGCCAATCCAGCTTATAAAAACTGCAGGCTTTCTATTCCTGAAAAGTTGCAATTTTAAAGTTTCCAATTTCCAGCACTTTTACTTCTACTCCACTACATCTCGGATCCAAATATTGTACTTTTACTCCACTACATTTATATTTACTAGTTACTTTTTAGATATAAATTATAATATTATAAAACACACATAGATCTGCTATTTTCAAATATTTTGTACTTTTACTTTTGGTACTTTAAGTACTTTTTGATGCCAATACTTTCATACTTTTATTCAAGTAAATTTTTAATTCCGGACTTTTACTCGTAACAGAGTATTTCTTCATTGCAGTATTGATACATTTAGTCAAGTAAAACTTTTGTGTACTTTTTCCACCACTGCTTTTTCCATCACTCAAAGACAAGTGACTCTGAAAATGACTCTCCCCACACAACCCAAAAACTGGCCCTAACACTGCAGTAACTGTCTGAGCCACCAGGGGCAGCACCACTCTGAAAACTTTTTAATACGTTTTTAATGACCACTTGAAGAACATCCTCCCTACCCACCAAACCCCCCCCCCCCCCCCCCCCCCCCATCCCTCGAGTGATGCTTCAGAACCCTCTACTCTCTCTCGTTCTCACACACACACACAACACACACACACACACACACACACACACACACACACACACACACACACACACACACACACACACACACACAGCCCTGTCAGGGCTAACTAAGCTGAGTGGCAGGCACGGCAGAATTTGGATTGGCTGGACAGGGGTTGCCGGGGGTTACGGTGGATTTGGTGGACCACCTGCCGAGACTCAACCACCAACTGACTGAAAACATTTACATCAGAAACCACCCAGGATAGAGAGAGGGAGAGAGAGAGAGAGAGAGAGAGAGAGAGAGAGAGAGAGAGAGAGAGAGAGGGAGAGAGAGAGAGAGAGAGAGAGAGAGAGAGGGAGGGAGAGAGAGAGAGAGAGAGAGAGAGTATAAAAAGTTTGAGAGAAGGTAAATAGAGAGAGAGTTTTGCAGTGCACTATAAAAGGTTTTCTGTTATCGTCGCTCGTCGAGCAAAAACATCTTATCTCCATATTTAAACTTTTTGTGTATTAACACCCTACTTTATAGGGGTCTTACTTTAGGGACCTACTTTAGGGACCCCCACAACCTGTTCATAGATTCCATAATAGTTTCATCGTTTGACAGCACAACCATCAATGTATTTTGGATGTCAATGTGTGTTTTCAGATATTTAACCATTTGAGCCATTACCTAATAACCTTGACCGTTTACTCTGTACTGAGTCTGCTCTTTTTCCCCCTATACACCGAAAATCTTTGCCGAAAATAGCCGATCTACAAGCTCACAACGCCTCGCAGCACGAAGGCTTTGTGAGCATAGTGCGACGATTCGTAAGGATCAAAGCGAGTTCAGGGGGCGGTCCCAAGGGAGCGCGCGCGCGGAGGGGGGTGGGTCACTAGGTCCTGCCCCCCCCCCTTACCCATAGTTCTTAGGGAAGTCAGATGGTGGGACTCAGTCTTGTTGCATAGCACTGCTGCTGCTACCACGCTGCAGTACACACTTGTTGCTTGCAGGTAGCTGTGCTGTTGCCCACCGCTTGGAGAGGGTGCCTAACTTGGCTGAGTATTTCTGGCTGTTTCTGCTATTTTACTATCGCTCAATTCATGTTCTTAGCTGCCAAACTAAGAAGCTGTGTTCTTGGCCAGGTTGTATGGGAAGTTTGAGATTGTTATTCTGGTAATCGCTGAATTCTAAACTGCTGTTTCAAGGTTCAGATTTCTTGCTATCGTTGCTGGTGCCTAGCTGATTTCTGTACTTTCAGTTGTTTGTTGCTAAAGCTATTTCAAAGGTGCTAAAGTTGCTAAAGGTAAACTCAGTATCATAGAAGTTGGCTGTGGCTACGGGCTAAATGCTAACTTATTTCGTGCCCTGGTGGGCCTTTACTGGGCTACCATGAGTTAAAGTAATCTCAGTTGTTGGGTTTGTCGATAACAATGTCAGTACTTTGCAACGGCGCGGGCCGTATCGGCTAGCGCGGAACAACAGGGTTAATGTACAGTCAGCTAGGAGCTAGGTGGCTATTGCTAGCCGGCTATTTCGGTAAGGATGCTGTTAGCTGGTAAATCAATGTGCTAGCCATGTCAAGGCCCGCGTGAAAACATGGCCCCGTAGCAAGTAATGAATCACGCTAGGAGGATTCAGTTTGTAGGTTGCAGGTGTCTGTAAACGGCAGCGTTCACCTAGCTCTGAGCTAGCCGAGTCACGTCAAGCGGTGATTTACGGCATGACGTTCGGCAGCGAATACTAAGCGCTGCGTGTGGGAAATGTAGTTCTCTATCATGCCAAGCCTCGGCGTCGTGCTAGTAGCAAGAGTCGTATGAATTACTAGTCACGTCAGGCCAGGAGGAAGCTTTCGATTCAAGCTTCGCTCGCAGCATGCTTAATCTAGTTAGTATGGGGCTATATTGCTTCTGCCTCGCCTCGGGTTATGTGTATGTTTTCCTCTTTTTGCACTGTCTGGCCGTCTTAACAGATGCTGCTTATGAGGTGCTAGTTGCTATACCATAGCAGCTAAATGGTTTCTGTCGCTTCTTGGACCACAGTAGGGCTGCTGCCAGTTACCGTGGCATAGAAGCCCTCGCGGGACGAATTATTAAATACAGTAATCGCCTCTCTTTGAGAAGCCTATAAAGGGATGTCTGTCTGCGTGGGCTCCTGAGAGGAGGAAACCCGCAAGCCCATAGGTGCCACAGTTTACGTGCAAACTATGTTTTGCTTCCGCTAACGCAAGTCGTGCTGTCTGTCCTGACGTCACCAGTTGAACTCGCTAGTGCATGCAGGGAATCGTAGTCTTCTCTATATGCTCGGTAGCTCCAGCTAAATATTCTCTTTTTCGATATTATTATTTTATGTGCACGCGCAGTTCAATAGGGCAGGGATGCGCATGTATTATCAATGTCTATGCTTCGCTTGTGCCCACTGTACAAGCTTAGCATACAGGCTTCGTTTGCTGTTCATGAGGATTTTGCCTGGTCTCGGTTAATGCTAGCTTTGCCCAAGCTGCGGCTGCCTGCTGGCATAGCAGCTGATGATGGTTGCCGATGCTACTCTGGTGAAAACGCTAACATCTGTTTATGTTTGCAGCTCGGGCCAGAAACTGCCGCGTGTCTGTTGGCATCAGGGCGGCGTCGAGTGTGGCAGCGTTGAAGTCATTGGATACTATCCTCTATCGAGCTGCCGTATTGTTTCAATCTAAGGTTATAGTTCTGGGTCACTGCGTATCGCACTGTATGCCCTTGTGGTGTTTCCGTAGCTGCGGCACTCGAGCTAATAATTACAGCTAAGGCTACTGCTAGTGAAAAATGACGAGTTGTTTATCTTTACAATCACATTAAAGCGGCTACAGGACTGTTGCATCATGTTCACCATTGCAGCTCCAGGATAAAGGCTGCTAACGCCATGCTTTCTTTTCAGCTCAGGCTAAAGTGCTACATGTCTGTTGCTGCAGCTCACGCCAAAGCGAATACTTGTTGGTTGCTAACATTCTGTTTATTATTTCAGCTCCAAGCCGGAGTGGCTGCAGGCCCACTGCTACGTCATCAGGTTATCATGGCAGCTTTAGGCTAAAGCGGCTACATGTTCCACTAATCGTGTTTTACTTTTTAGCTTCTTGCTGCGGCTGCTACATGTCGAAATGCTAACATAATTTCTATCCTTTCAGCTCATGCTGGAGCTGCTGCATAGCTGCTACTACAGCAGGTCGCCATAGCAGCATGGCGCTGCAGCTGCTGAGGTTTTCTGCTAACAGATTTATCATTACAGCTCCAGGCCGGAGCTGCGGCATGCCCCCGCCACGGCATCAGGTTAGCATGGCAGCTTTATGCTAAAGCTGCTACATGTTCCACCAAATCGCGTTTTTCTTTATAGCTTCGGGCCACGGCTGCTACATGTTGCTGCTAACATCATGTTTGTCCTTTCAGCTTCTTGCCGGAGCCGCTGCATAGCGGCTGCTACAGCATGCCATCATTGCAGCGTCGCGCTGCAGCGGCTGAGTGTTTTCTGCTAACATGTTTATCTTTATAGTTTCGTCCACTACTGCATAATTCCATGAGACCAGTCAGGAGTCGGTTAGCACTGGAGAGGGCATTGCTACTACAGCTTCCGCTACTTCTGCCGCTACCATGAGCTGCCAGCCTGCCCGCCCGCCCTCCCGCCCGCATGCCTGCCCGCCTGCCCGCCTGCACGCGCCATATTCAGCAGACGGAAGTGGCCTACCGCCAGCCCGCCGCCGCCTGCCTTCCCGCCCGCCTGCCTTCCCACCTGCCTGTCGGCCCTCCCGTCCGGCTGCCCGCTCGCCCGCTACAGCATCAGTTAATGCTATTACTGCTGCTACCATGAGCATGATCCAGTGCTGCGTCGTGCTGGAAGCCTGTGGTGCCGGCCCATCTTCCGGAGGCGCTGTCAGGCTGCGACCGTCGTCGCCACCGCCAGGTCGCAAGGGAACATGGGAAGCTGCAGTTCCAGCACCAGCGGTGGGAACTCCATTCCTCTCGCCAGCTGCAGCTTTCCCAGATGCCCTGAGGAGCCACACTCTAGCAGGTAAATGGCAACGCATTTGCTTGTTCGATTCTGTGAGCGTTCAGCCGCTCTCTAAGCTTGCTAATAATAGGCAACCATAGTTACATAGCAGCGACTTACTTGTACTGAATGTTGGGCTTTAGCCGCTCTCTAGGCTTGCATAGCTTGCCTTTAAAGGTCAAGACGGGTATCTCGTGGAGATTCTCATATGTGCAGCAGCAGACTCTGCAGCAGAGCGCTCCGTGGGCTGCGAAAATGTTCTCTGTGATCCTAAAAGTCAGCGACCTTAGGCGTGGTTTCCTTGTTATGGTCAGCTAAAGCTAAGATGGTAATTTCTGCGGCAAGCACATGCGGTCACCAAGGCCAGGCTTAAGATGCGACTAGCACATGGCCTCTGAAGATTGCAGCTCGCAGTTTAAGCAGGGAAGGTACACCAGTGTCAGTCGCAGAACTAACTCTCCCTTCTGTCCTTTCATGTCCATGCTGAACACCGGGCTGTCTGCCCGACGTCCTCGTCTCACGACCCCCGGAGAGAGCTGCCAGATTTGCGGCCCGCCCCTCTTCACTCTGCATTCTCTCCGGATCGGAGCAGCCACACCACCAGCACTTCTGGTGCCCTCAGCTAACTCAAGATCCTGCACGCCAAGCTATCAAGCACACACAACACAGGACTGACCGAAGCGTAATGGTTCCAAGCTGGAGTTGGACGCGTTTCAGTTAACGCTTCTGCTGCTGATGCTAATAGTGCTGCAGGCACTATTAACAGGGTTGTTCCATAGGGTTCATTTTGCTGCTTCTGCTGCGTTACTCGGGGCACGCGCCCCTGATAGGTTGCATGTTTTATTTGCTGCTTCTGTTGCGTTACTCGGGGCACGCGCCCCTATCATGCAAAAGCTAGGTGGTTGCTGGGGTGTTAGTTAGGTAGGATGTGAAGCTGTATGGCGCTGTAGTTATATGAATTAAAGGTTTCATCGCTGCTTCTGGTTCTGCTGTCTATATATATATACGTCCATGTTGCTGCTCCCGCTTTTCTCTAGGGTGTTTTAGTATGGCTTCAGTCAGATTGCAGTATATCGTTATAGTCAGCAGTACCACCTTCCTCACCGTTGGTTCGGTCTGCCAGCTGCTAACATTCTTAATTATTAAATTGCTTTAGCAGTACTTATAGCGTTTTTGGCAAGCTGCCAATATCTTTGCTTAGTATTTTGCTTAGTAATATTCGCTCTGCCAGATGCTAATATGCTTAATTATTATTTTTGCGTTAGCAGGAAAGGCAGTTCATAGTTTGCCCCGCAGTAATGATAACTTAATCGCTAGAGTCACAGCAGAGCTGCCTTCCTCGCAGTTGGCTAGCACTGGCATGGGATTCTGAGATTTTGGCGTGCTTTGGGGGTTTGTAGTTTTGGGGGGTATCGGGCCAGGGCTCGCTGTAATTAGATTATGCCCTCGATGCTCATGGTAACATGAGGATCGTGGGTTCAGCGAGCCATGGCCCGAGGCAGAACCCCATGCCAAACCATGCTAACTTAGGCTATAGATTCTATGCTGTCTTATAGTAGAGCTAAGGTAGGCTGCAAATACTATGCGCTTAGATATAGGCTTAGATTCTATGCTGTCTCTATAGTAGGGTGCTCAATATGCCATGCTGTGTGATGCTTGCTTTCTGCTTCATTCTGGTCAATAAAGTATATCTTAACCCAAGTGATCGTCTCCTGAAATAGTGCGACGATTCGTAAGGATCAAAGCGAGTTCAGGGGGCGGTCCCAAGGGAGCGCGCGCGCGGAGGGGGGTGGGTCACTAGGTCCTGCCCCCCCCCTTACCCATAGTTCTTAGGGAAGTCAGATGGTGGGACTCAGTCTTGTTGCATAGCACTGCCCCGCCACCACCCCAGCGCCACCTTCAGGTTCTGCCTTAGATCCCCCTCGGGGGGTATCGGGCCAGGGCTCGCTGTAATTAGATTATGCCCTCGATGCTCATGGTAACATGAGGATCGTGGGTTCAGCGAGCCATGGCCCGAGGCAGAACCCCATGCCAAACCATGCTAACTTAGGCTATAGATTCTATGCTGTCTTATAGTAGAGCTAAGGTAGGCTGCAAATACTATGCGCTTAGATATAGGCTTAGATTCTATGCTGTCTCTATAGTAGGGTGCTCAATATGCCATGCTGTGTGATGCTTGCTTTCTGCTTCATTCTGGTCAATAAAGTATATCTTAACCCAAGTGATCGTCTCCTGAATTGTAGATCTGCTATTTTAGGCTACAATTCTCAGAATATGGACACGAGTTGTTAATATAAAAAGGATTGGAAGATTTGGAGGATCCCCTGTAGTAACTCTGAGGAACCCCTAGGGGTCCCGGACCCCCTGTTGAAGACCCCTGCCCTACTTGATCACACTACAGCATCACACAAAAAGCATCAAAGAGCTTATAGATCTGCTACTTGTGCTACTTGTTAATCCTCAAAGGTAACCGTTTTGGACATATAAGGTCCGACAGAGACGATATGGATACCGAGACTGTCCCTGTAATAAAACCTTAGATTTAGCTGCGTGCCGATGTTGTGTCAACAGCAGATCTACAAACTCACGACGTGTCACAATCGTGACACGTCGTGTGTTTGTAGATCTGCTGTTTTATCGTGAGCTCAGGGATTGAGGGAAGTGCTTGTCTGACCAGAGGTGCTTGGTCTTCTGTTCAGCTGCACTGGACAACATCTGGGAGAAAGTATAGGCTGCAGAACTTCTAATTAAAAGGTGGAGGCCGGTAAATACATAATAATAATTGTTGTAATAACTCCAAAATAATATGGGTAACATCTGAAAACAGAAAGAACATAGAGAGAACATAAAACATGGGTGTGCAGGACAGGCACATGCACACATAGACATGAAAGTGGGCTGGAGCCCGTGCCCTTTTAACAGTCTGTGAAAAGTGCCCTCTCCAGACCATGAATGCCATTTTCACTAAGGTGAAAGAAATGCAAATGCCCTCTTTCCATGCCGTACCTGAGGGCAGCATTCATGAGAATTGCCTTGTCCAAACTCTCCTGAACTTGAATGCAGCATCTCATGTTGAAAGAATTGCCCTCTCTGTGTAGAAATCCATGCCGTACGCCACATCTCTAGTATTTTTTTCATGCTTAGTTTAGTGTGGTATCAAGTATTGAAAATATTGCTATTTTCAATATTTTCACCAAAAGGCCCTTTTAGAAATGTCAGCCCCCTGCCTCTCCCCCTAACATTCTCTGCACGTCCCTGGTGGAGGACATGCCTGACCACCAATAGAAAGACCAAAGGGAACAGTGATAGGACTGAATCTCAGCATACCGTTATACATCTCAGCATACATCTCAGACATACCGGTACGTACCTTACATTAACTCAGAGAGTGAACACACGGACCCGAAAGAAGAATCCATTCGTCTGCCGTCACTGTCGGGCAGAAATCTCTGCATTTTAAAAGACGACATCCATCCATCTGTGGGTCACGTCACTGGTAGGTGGGTTTCTGAAGTGTCCACAGCCCTCCTCTGAGACACAGACTGAGAAGGAAAAGAATGGCACAGTTTTATCATCAATCGACTATTACTTGATCATAGCACAGCGTCTCACCAAAACAACAAACGTTGTAGATCCACACAAGCTCGAAACACTGCGCGAAGCGCATCATTTTGAGCTTGTAGATCTGCTACTTTCGCTATTTCGGATTATGAAAGGTTTTGGACATATGAGGTTTCCACCCGACAGAGACGATACACTCTCTGAGTTCAGTCAACCACTGAGAGGGACGTGCACAGAATGGTAGAGAGGCGGGGGCTGAAATCGAAAATAGCAGACCTCCAAGCTTGGAGGTCGGCTATTTTTGGTGCTTGATACCACACTGAACTAAGCATAATCTAGCTAATACTGGAGATGTGGCGTAACGGCATGGAATTCTACACAGAGAGGGCAATTCTTTCAACATGAGATGCTGCATTCTAGTTCAGGAGAGTTTGGACATGGCAATTCTCCTGAATGCTGCCTTCAGGGATGGCATGGGAAAGAGGGCATTTGCATTTCTTTCACCATAGTAAAAACCGCATGCATAGTCTGGAGAGGGACTTTTTACAGACGGGTAAAAGGGCAGGGGCTCAAGCCCCCTTTGATGTCTATGTGTGCACATGCCTGACCACTGACCATTTTGCAGTGCATTTTAAAACGGTAACACTTTGCATGTCCCCGAAAACACCTCTTCCTCCTCTTCCCACAGACCACCCCTCTTCATCCTCAGGACCCCAAATCCTCATTTGAACCTGATTGAACTCGGATAGTGTATTTTCTTTTTAAAAGAGAGAAAAATAAATGTACCCAAATGGAGCTGTCCCACACTCGCAGGGTTAAAATGAACACCGATTCACTGCGCAATGTGGCGCCCCCCTTCGACACCCCGATACTCTCTCTCTCTCTCTCTCACCCCCTTCCATCTGTGTGTGTGTGTGTGTGTGTGTGTGTGTGTGTGTGTGTGTGTGTGTGTGTGTGTGTGTGTGTGTGTGTGTGTGAGTGTGTGTGAGAGAGAGAGAGGGGGGGGGGGGGGCGTTCTGACCCACAAACTGACCTCCTCAAACTTCAAACTGAATACTTCTGTCAGTTACCACGACGACAGAGCTCTCCAAGCCTTATCCTACTTACTGAGACGAGACGAGGAGGAGAGTTGAGGGGGGGGGGCAGAAAGAAGAAAAAGAGAGAGAGAGAGAGAGAGAGAGAGAGAGAGAGAGGAAGGGAAAGGGACAGGAGAAGCAGGTGGACAGAGAGAGAAAACAGGCAGAGAGAGAAAGGGGAGGGAGATAGAGAGAGGGAGAGAGAGGGATGGAGGGATGGAGAGAGAGAGAGAGAGAGAGAGAGAGAGAGAGAGAGAGAGAGAGAGAGAGAGAGAGAGAGAGAGAGAGAGAGAGAGAGAGAGAGGGAGAGAGTGTGTGTGTGTGTGTGTGTGTGGGGGGGGGGGGTAGAGATAGAGTTTTGCAGGCAGAAAGAGAGTTGCTGCAGTTGCATCCCTGTGTTTTTTCATGAGTGGACAGTTTGCTGGGAGATTTACTCCGTCTGGAATTTGGCCTCATTAGGGCCACCGTTAAGCCTGATTTATGCCGAAAAATAGCTGATCTACAAGCTCAGGATGCGTCGCTCTGACTGCCACGCATTGTATTTTCGCGACACCAGGGGAATAAGCTGAGTCTTATACCACACTGGCAACGCATATACTTCATGTCACTCACCATCATTATTATCTCTTTGATTTAGGCCTAGAATTATTGAATGCTTTAACCAGTGTTAAAGCATTAGCAGATATACAAGCTCACAGCGCGGCACCGAGTGCCGCGCTGCGAGCTTGTAGATCTGCTATTTTTGAAAAAGTCGTGAAAATGTGTGCAAATCTTTGAATATATGTATTTTCAAAGCGAACGTTTGTAACTAAAATGTTGCCACTGACATTGTAGTCTCTCAAGAACAGATAACTGAGCTCCAGTTAAGTGAAAAGGAACTTTTCTTTGACGATGGCTATAGCCAGATTGCCGACATAGAAACATAGGTTTTTTTCAAAAAATCTTAGAAGGATTCAAAAGACACTTATAGAATCGGGTCAAAATTATAATTTTCAAGATTTTTCAAAAATAGCAGATCTACAAGCTCGCACTGTGAGCTTGTATATCTGCTATTGTTCAATAGTTAAAGCATAAAATAATGATACACAATATAGTGTACCCGTTCTGAATGGGTTAATTGTGTGTCTTTTTGCTGTTTGTTTTGGGCATTTTAGTCGAATAATAATAATATTAATAATAACTCTTTCCATTCAGGTTTTTCCTGATATATTCCTTCCCTCACTTATAATAAACAATTATAGAGAGATATGGCTTCAACTGCAGCAATTCACCTGAAATATTGGTATAGCCATAAAATCGATAAACATGGGATTTAGTGGTATTGTATTTAGGCATTACAATAATAAGCACTGTGTGTTTAAATCTCAGTGGATTGGTTTGTTGTTTTCTTTGTAGCCTACCCTTTTATGCCCCCATCAAATGACCTGGCTTGCTTTCCAGCATTCAGAACGAATCCAATAAACCTGTTAAGAAATATATTTACGATCCTGAATGTGTTTCCTATTCAGTGAGGATTCAGTCCACTGGGTGAAACAGAAACAAAGAAAAACTTGAGCTTGTAGATCTGCTATTTTGATGCTTTTGTGTGACGCTGTAGTGTGATCAAGAAGGGTGTTAAATTAGGAAGAAATACAAAAAGTTAATGGTATGGAGATAAACAGATAATAGGTTTCTCCCCGACAACAACGATACACATTAGAATCATCAGAGGTAATTTTATCTCTGAGAGTGTACACCTGGGATCTTCAATGTTTTCAGGCCAAGGACCCTTTAGTTGAGAGAGAGATGAAGCAGGAACCCTCACTTTTTCATAGATTCCATATAGCGAGGCAGATAAAGTGCATATTACAGGTGAATCGTTCACTTGCGGATACAAGCACCAAAATTGGCACACATACTCCTTAGGCATTGCTCTTTTCAGAAAACCATCTGGCCAAAAAAAAAATCAAGATGGCGGCCAATTTTCATGATGGCCGCCATTGAATATACAGTAATCTTGCATTCCGCAATAAAATCCCATAGACTTGTCCTATTTGAATAATTTTGGTGTCAAATCATACATTTATCACTATGTAGAATCCAAATTTGGACCCATGGACTTACTCAATGGCTTCCTTGTACCATATATCAGTCCCGGAATCTTAATATTCTGCTAATAGTGTGGTGCGATGCGTCCAAAAAACAGCTCCCGTAGGATTTTTGTGCTAAAATTGATATTTTTGCAGATCCTGGTTCTATAGAGTCCAAACTATGAGAAAATGATGGGTGTCAACTTTTCCGGACCCCCACCCCCTTTCTGGGGGTCATCTAGTTTGGGACCTGCATGCCAGAACAGTACGCCAGCCAGTTAATGTCCAATTTTCTTAATATTAGGGTTGTTTTGTAGGTTTTAAAACAGTTAATTTATTACACTTTTGAAGCAGCCAGAATAAGCTTTCTGACTTTTGGTTGGGGTCTTTCCTCACCTGGGACCCCCCCAGATGGACCCCTGAGCCTATCTCAGTACTCGCTCTGCTCCTGCTCCAGAACAATGTCATATTAGATCATAATTGAAGCATAAACTTTTTTTCTGAAAACAAAAAAAAAGTAGTAACAAATACCAGGGGTCTTCCACAGGGGCTTCGGGACCCCTGGGGGTCCTCGGAGTTACTACCTAGTGTGATAAGAAGTGTACTTCTAAGGATTTCTTTGCTAAAATGTATTTTTTTACTGCTTTGGCATTTATAGGGACCAAACTGTCAGAAAATGATGGGTGTCAGATTTTCCTGACCCCAGCCCCCTTTCTGGGGGGTCATCTATGTTAGGACCTCGCAGAACAGTATGTCAGCCAGTTAATGTCCAATTCTCATAATATTAGAGTTGTTTTGAAGGTTTTAAAACATTCTAAGTTCATATATTGCACTTTTGAAGCAGCCAGAATAACCTTTAGAGTCCTTGCTCTGCTCCTGCTCCAGAACAATTAGATCATACTTGAAGCATAAAAGCTTTTGTACCTGTACCTGGGCTCTGTAGCTAATACCAGGGGTCTTCCACAGGGTCCGGGACCCCCAGGTGTCCTCAGCGTTACTACAGGGGGCCATCCAAACGGCTGTTTACCCATATATGGAGACCCCCTGGTACCCATATATGGAGGTCCATGTACTGTATATGGAGATATGCTGTGAGAGCCCAAACATGCTTACTCAGTTATTTGTTATGTGAAAGTACTATGATGTCCATGACAACTGACAACATACCCTTTTATGCCCATACATGGAGATCCCTGTCTGTAGAACCAGTCACACAGATATGGGCTGTCTTGGCCATCTGTCTTGGCCATATATGGATTCTGTTAGTGTGGTATGTGGCCAATGTGTCCTCCATATATGGGCATTCCCATATGAAGTCCTGTTAGATATGGGCTTAATATTGAAGACATCAGGGAACTCCATATATGGACCTTGTCATACATCTTGAATCTATGACCTCAGCATCAAAGGCTGGATTGGGGTATGTCCCTGTGACAAACTATTATCATGTCCACTAGGGGTACTTAATGTACATCAAGCAGCCTCACAGAAACAGGACATAGACTCCTGCCCTATGAGCCTCAGGGCTGGGCAGTGGGTTGCCTTTGGCCAAAGACAGAACTTAAAGTGGATTCTGTTCATGACCTGTGTTGCACTCTTGCAGAAAAGAGCAAAGGGATGCTCTTCTTCCATGCCTTCACTGGCTGCGATGTTGTTTCAGCATTCCGCGTAAAGGGGAAGAAGTCTGCGTGGCAAACCTGGAATGTTTGTGATGAGGCTTCTGGTGTCTTCAGCAAACTCAGCCATTACTCACCTGTAGTGGATGATGAAGACCTGAAAACCTTGGAGAAGTTTGTGGTCATGATGTACGACCGATCCAGCACAGCTGAAGGTGTCAATGATGCGAGGTTGGACTTGTTTGCTCGGAAGCAGAGGCCATACGAAGCCATTCCTCCAACGCAAGCAGCACTGAAGCAACATGTGAAGCGCGCTTCCTATCAAGCGGCCTGCATCTGGAGTCAGTCAACAGTATGTCAACCAGAAATGCAGACTCCTGACAACTGGGGCTGGACCAAGAAAGGAGATCTGTGGCAGATTGATTGGACTGAGCTCCCACCCATTGCAGAGAGTTGCCAGCAGCTGACCAAGTGTGGATGCAAGTTGGAATGCTGCAGTCGATGCAAATGCTACCACTTTGGTCTGACCTGCACGGCACTGTGCAGCTGCAGGTGCGAGGTTTAGAAGCGTTGTAGTATAGGCCTACTATACTATTGTACTATACTGCCTAGGCCCTAGAAAAAAAAAAAAAAAAGAAAAGACAAAAAAAAAACTACCTCCTGCCTCGACGGGATCATCACCTTATCGTGGTGAGGCAGTTTGCGTGTCTCCATGACCCCCAGAGCTATGTCGGCAGGAGTCTTGTACTCCTGTACTCCTGGCAGGGTTACCCAAGTCGAAAAGGTCGAAGAATAGAGACTAGACAAAGAGTGATCCCACGGCGCTATTATATACATACATTTTAGCCGCGTCAGCCGCTGTGCATTGAAATCCGCTCTGTTGAGTTACTACATTACTACATTACCCCCCCCCCCCACACACACACACACACACACACACACACACACACACACACACACACACACACACACTATAAACCTCTAACAATACTAAGATATACACTACCACCCATTTTATCCGAGTCAGACATAACACAAACCTCTAATTTAGCAGAATATTAGGATTCCGGGACTGATATATGGTACAAGGAAGCCAGTGAGTAAGTCCATGGGTCCAAATTTGGATTCTACATAGTGAAAAATGTATGATTTGACACCAAGATCATTCAAATAGGACAGGTCTATGGTATTTTATGGCGGCCATCTTGAAAAATGGCCGCCATCTTGAAATTTGATTTGGCCAGATGGTTTTATGAAAAGAGCAATCCCTAAGGAGTATGTGTGCCAATTTTGGTGCTTGTATCCGCAAGTGAACGATTATTTCTGTTATCTGCCCGGCTAATATAGTTTCATTGTTTGACAGCACAATCATCAATGTATTTTGGATTCATGTCAATTTGTGTTTTCAGATATTTAACCACTTGAACTGTCAATACTTAATAAAGTTGACCTTTCACTATGTACTTAGTCTGCATTGTGAGCTTGTAGATCTGCTATTTTTGGCTAAAGTTCTGAAGACCTAGCCTAGTAAACGACCAACTTCCGTTATCCAGGAGGATTCCAATGAAATGGTTTCCGGAAGAGGGCGGGTACGAGGCTATTGAAGACCCTTGCTCGACACCAAATCTCTTCACCGTTTGCCCCCCAGTATATGGTTGCTGGGGGTTCATATATCGTCTCTGTCGGGATTCAGGATTCAAATCCAAAAGTACCAAAAGAAGCACATCGGCAAGCTCAAAACGCACCGCTTCGCACCGCATTTCGAGCTTGTAGATCTGCTACTTTTGATGCTTTTGTGTGACACTGTAGCGTGATCAAGTAGCCTAGGACGTTAATCTAGAAAAAAACACAAAAAGTTTTAATATGGAGATAGGAGGTTTCTGCCCGACAGTGACGATATCCTGTAGGCCAGTGTTTCTCAAACTTTCACATGTCAAGGTCTCCCCTTAACTCAAATGGATTTGGTTCCATTTGTACACTGTCAGAGTTACAGACTCGTATGGGTCAATTTAGACCCCCCTAAAGCAGGGGTCTTCAACAGGGGGTCCTCAGAGTCACCTACAGAGGATCCTCCAAATCTTGGTGTATAGTAGAAACTCTTTTCTACATTTTTTATATTAACCACTTGAACGGTGGTGTTCTGAGATTCTGAGAACTTTAGCCAAAAATAGCAGATAGCTTGTAGATCTGCTATTTTCGGCAAAGAGGTTTGGTGTAGAGGGGAAAAAGAGCAGACTATAAGCACAGAGTGAAAGGTCAAGTTTATTAAGTATTGACTGTTCAAGTGGTTTAATATCTGAAAACACAAATTGACATGAATCCAAAATACACTGATGATCGTGCTGTCAAACAACTATATGGAATCTATGAAAAGGTTGTGGGAGTCCCTGCTTCATCTCTCTCTCAACTAAGGGGGTCCTCGGCCTGAAAACGACCCCTGCCCTAAAGGAACCCACAGAGTCCCTGGATCCACTTTGAGAACCACTGCTGTAGGCCCATTAGACAAATATGACCAGAGGGCCATTCCTGTTAAGACACACACACACACACACACACACACACACACACACACACACACACACACACACACACACACACACACACACACACACACACACACACACACACACACACACACACACACACACACAGCGAGGGTCCTGTCAACTAGACTCTGTGCATGTGCGCGTGTATGCGTATCAAACAGTCTGTTCGGTCAGTGGTCTGTCTGTGGGTCGTCCTCCTACAGAAGAGTGAGTCACTGAGATCTTATGGAAGCTGACCAGAAATCAATACCCGTCATGTCTGCTCCTCCCCAGGCTAGCAGTCACTCAACCAGCCGTGATTGACCACATTGATCCATCCTCAACCCTAATCCGTGCTCCACGCTTTCACCTGGCTCTTTCCCTGGAGATAATCTAACCAGGCGACACAAGAAACAAGCTGTAGAGTCATGGATCTAAGTACTGTACTTACTGTACTGGGCCAGTCAACCACACTGAGCTATAGAAATATGAAATATGGACTCAAAGAGAGTTATCAGCTTGAATTTACCTCACTTCATTCATGGACATACTTCAATAAGCAAAATGACAAATCAAATTAGGGGGTACAGTACATTTATAAGCATAAGGATTGTATGTATGAATGTATGTATGTATGTATGTATGTACAGTATGTATACCTATGTATGTATGAATGTATGTATGTATGTATGTATGTACGTACAGTATGTATGCCTATGTATGTACAGTATGTATGCCTACAGTATGTATGTATGTATGTATGTACCGTATGTATGTATGTATGTATGTATGTATGTACGTACAGTATACATACTGTGCGAAGCGTTGTGAGCTTGGAGGTCGGCTATTTTCGATGCTTGATTTCAACACAAAGAACAATTCTTTCAACATGAGATGCTGCATTCAAGTTCAGGAGAGTTTGGACAAGGCAATTCTCCTGAATGCTGCCTTCGGGTATGGCATGGAAAGATGGCATTTGCATTTCTTTCGCCATAGTAAAAACTGCATTCGTGGTCCGTAGAGGGCACTTTTTACAGATACTGTAGGTAAAAGGGCAGGGGCAAGAACGCTCGCCCCAAAACTCACCCCGGGTCAAATCCGGTGACCTCGGCAGTCGCCACCAGGTATTCCTCAACGTAACCTCAGTAAAACTATATGACAACCTAACCTTATTCCTAAACCTAACCTCAGTAAAACTGTATGACAACCTAAGCTTATTCCTAAACGTAACCCATACAAGAACCGCTGGAGGCAAGCGTCCCGCAGAAAGAATGGGGGTGACTGTGTATTGGGGTGAGCGTTCCGGTTACCAGTCAGACGGGTGGGCCGATGTGCATCGCGTTTATTCTAATGATAAATCAATGGATTGTATTTGAGCTTGGATCAATAGAAACTAATGCTCCCATTTCCTGTTCATTCGGTATCACAATCTGTATCAGAATGGTGATCCTGTAGATTTTCCAATTTCGCTAATTTCTATCCCTAACAAATAACAATAAAAAAGGAATGGTTGTTTTGAACATACAAGGTTTCCACCAGACAGCATCGACACATATTGTCTTTGTCGGGAAACCTCATAGATCCAAAACTGTTACTTTTCAGGATTCAAAAAGTAGCAAAAGCAGCAGATCTACAAGCTCAAAGCGCAACGCTTCGCCCCGCGTTTCCAGCTTGCAGATCTGCTTCATTTGCTGTTTTTGTGTGACGTCGTAGTGTGATCAAGTAGGACGTTAATTTACGAAAATAAACCAGAAGTTAAAATATGAAGATAAGAGGTTTCTGACTGTCCGACAGCAACACAATATAAAATATACGCATTATTAAGCATTCTTTTATGCTTTACATTTAAAAAAAATAGCAGATCTACAAGCTCACAGCACGGCACCGAGTGTGCCGCGCTGTGAGCTTGTAGATCTGCTATTTTTGAAAAATCGTCTTTGAATATTTTCTATTCATTGAATATTTTCTATTTATTCTTTCAGTGTCTTCTGAATCCTTCTAAGGTTTTGTTGAAAAACCTATGTTTCTATGTCAGTGGTGCTCAAACTCTTTCACGTCAAGGACCCCCCAAATGATATGCATATGGCCACGGAACCCCTATCTCAAAATATTTTGTTCCAGGGACCCCTGGAAGCAAAATTTGAGTTACAAATGAATGTTCGCTTGAAAAAACACTTACAGTATATTCAAAGATTTTTGCACAACATTTTCAAGACTTTTCAAAAATAGCAGATCTACAAGCTCGCAGCGCGGCACTTGGTGCCGCGCTGTGAGCTTGTACCGGTATATCTGCTATTTTTCAATAGCTAAAGAAGAGTCAATATATATACGTATATGGATATAGATATAGATATAGATATCACACTGTGAGTGTGAGCCCCTACTGTATACATGCATATGGCCTGCAGGTGTATACAGCTACAGTGTGATGCATGAAGGCTCAGATCATGACCACACACTGTAAGCTTCCAGGCCCCGGGGCGTCCCTCAGGGCATGTGTCATGTTTGAGCTCCATCAAGCCGCTAAATGGCTAAATGATCCCGGCTGTCATTTAATCAATACGAGCAGAGAGCAGCTGTCACTGATCATCCTGTCCCTAGGGGGTCATTGTCAGCATGCACGCACGCACACACACACACACACACACACACACACACACACACACATACACACACACCACCGTGACATGACAAGCTCTCGCATTTGTCGTGTGTGTGTGTGTGTGTGTGTGTGTGCGTGTGCGTGTGCGTGTGCGTGTGCGTGTGCGTGCGACGTGCGTGCGTGCGTGCGTGTGTGTGTGCGCGCGTGTGTGTGTGTGAAAGAGAGAGAGGGCCCTTGTTTAAACAGGTACATTAATTAAGCGTGTGTTGTGGTTTACTATAATGAAGTGCAGTTTTATGCTGTAAATATGTGTTAATCAAGAGGAATCCGGAGGGCTTTTTACCACCTGGCCCCTAGGGGACGAGTCGCCTGGAAAAGCGTCTGTGTGTGTGTGTGTGTGTGTGTGTGTGTGTGTGTGTGTGTGTGTGTGTGTGTGTGTGTGTGTGTGTGTGTGTGTGTGTGTGTGTGTGTGAAAGAGAGAGAGGGCCCTTGTTTAAACAGGTACATTAATTAAGCGTGTGTTGTGGTTTACTATAATGAAGTGCAGTTTTATGCTGTAAATATGTGTTAATCAAGAGGAATCCGGAGGGCTTTTTACCACCTGGCCCCTAGGGGACGAGTCGCCGGGAAAAGCGTCTGTGTGTGTGTGTGTGTGTGTGTGTGTGTGTGTGTGTGTGTGTGTGTGTGTGTGTGTGTGCGTGCGTGTGTGCGTGCGTGCGTGCGTGCGTGCGTGCGTGCGTGCGTGCGTGCGTGCGTGCGTGCGTGCGTGTGTGCGTGTGTACTGTATGTGCATGTGCATGCGTGTGTGTGCGTGCGTGCATCGAAGAATCTTGAATTGTTTTGCGATCTTTGAATATATTTTTTTTAACACAAATGTTTTGCTTCAATATAGGGGTTCCCTGCTGGCAGAAAATATTTTTGAGCGTCCGTGCTGCCTAAAACCAGTAAGACTCCCTAATCGGGAACGTGATTTTAAGTCCAAAAATGTGTTAAAGAAATCGGCCTGATGGGAGCGCTATATGGGACAGATCCATGTTGATCAGATGAGTGTAGACATACTGTGTAGCGATTTGTGTGCATGATTTTAGGGCAAAAACTGTAGGAGCAGTGTTAAAAATGTGTTTTAATTGTGTATGGAAAATTTCACATGGATAGGGGCAACAATGTCATTTTGTAGTTTTTTTTTTCGTCAAAAAAAAGTTCCTTTTCCTTTTCTCATCAAAGAGTCTGTTCTTGTGAGATTACGTCAGTACTTACTGACCCTATACATTATTGTTGCGACCGTCAGGTCACAAGTTACAATGAAAAGCTCCACCGGCTGTCAGTCTGTCAGTCAGTCTGTCAGTCTGTCTGTCTGTCCGTCATGTCACACTTTTCCCCTACTCATATCTCCGCCACCGTTGCCCCTATCCATGCCAAACTTTGCACACACACTCCTTGGCTGCCAGACCACAACCACCCACTCATTTCTCACATGGCGCTCTTGAGGCTGATTCTTGCAAAACCCATTTTTTGGACACTGCTCCTACAGATTTTGACCTAAAATCATGCAAAGCGGTACATAGTATCTGCAAAGTCATGTCATCAACATGATCTGTCCCATTTCCCATATTCCCCTCCTGATTGGCTACTGTTGCCTTCTAAAGTTTGTGTCTGCGACCTGACGGTCGCTTATCTCCCGATTAGGGAGTCTTACTGGTGTAAAATGTATAACCATTTAATTACTTAATTGTATATGAGAAAAACTGAAACCGTTAAAAAAGGTGAACAGGTTGTATGATACTACGGTATACAGTATATGCTAATGCAAGGGGCCCTGGCCTCCTCTGCTCTCCTCTAAAAGTTAGACAGTGAAATCTCATCCAGCCACTCTGCCTAGGACTCCTAGCCGGCGGGGAGGGACATGTCATTTCACTTTGTGTGTGTGTGTGTGTGTGTGTGTGTGTGTGTGTGTGTGTGTGTGTGTGTGTGTGTGTGTGTGTGTGTGTGTGTGTGTGTGTGTGTGTGTGTGTGTGTGGGGAGGGGGGGGGGCACACAATGAGGAGGGAGGGAGGTGGTGTGTGGGGGGGAGTGACAGGGCTCTGATCTCTCAGATAGGGAGATAGCCACCTGATTCAAATGGCTCGCTTGTTCCCGGCAGTCACTCGATCGGCGTGTGAACTGACTCCTCTCTTATTTACAATCAAATGCTGCTGCAGCGCAGCTGACCTGCTCCGCTGTAAGGCTGTATAGGGCCTGGAACAGGGCCGTGACCCAGCCCAACCCTGTCTAGTGCTGTGCAGACCAACAGCTCTGTCTCTCTCCGTCTCTGTCTCTCTCTCTCTCACTCACAACGTCTCCATCTACTGTGTCACTCACTGCCCTGTACACTGTCCAGTCTTCAGTGTCCATTAGACCCTCAAGAGCACTGGTTCCCAAACACTGGGGCACACATACTCTGTTCTAATATTTATTGCACTCTATAATATGATATCATCTACAGCAGTGGTTCTCAACCTTTTCAGACAGCGACCCCCAAAATAATCATATTTTAACTGGGGACCCCCCACCCTGACGAGCACTAAGAGTTGAGGAATTACATTTTGTATAACACGGTTCTATTGTGAAAATAGAACCGTTGTGAGCATGTAGATCGGCTATTTTCACAATTTCTGCCTCTAATATTTGACAATTTGGCCAATTTTTGATTTGTCATTTTAGAGGTATTAAAAAGCCCTGGCTGAAATTGTCACTTCAGAAATGTGCATATACCCTTTATTTTATACAACTTCCCACTAAGCAAAACTTATTTGCTTATTGTAAGTCGCTTTGGATTAAAAGCGTCTGCTAAATGCCTAAACTGTAAACTGTAACTTTGTTTTGGTTTGTTTACTGTTGAGTGAGAAAACAATGTTACACATTAAGTTAATCATCTGGGGACCCCCCCAAAATAATGTGGGGACCCTCCTGGGGGTCCCGACCCACAGGTTGAGAACCACTGATCTACAGGTCAGGAGGACGTGATGTTGAGTGTAACCTGTGGAGTGACAGCTGTGGGCAGAGAGCCGTATACACGGGTCCATCTTTACACCCAGTGTACAGTAAATACAACTCTGCAACAGATGGACAACTTCAAGGAATCAAACGTTTCAGGACAAGAGTGAAAGTGTCAAAGCACTATTAACCACCAGTATAGTATTTTACACTTCATAGTATGATGGTGGTGTCACACACAAATATAGCTCACAACATGTCACTATGTAGATCTACTATTTTCACTACTTTTTTTATTTTTGTATTGTTATTTTTTGCCAGGCGAGCAAATAAATTAATGAATGATTTGCTTTTCTTATTTTTTTTCAAGGACATGCGTCCAGGCAACTTTTCCTGTCTGTCTGTCTGTCTGTCTGTCTGTCTGTCTGTCTGTCTGTCTGTCTGTCTGTCTGTCTGTCTGTCTGTCTGTCTGTCTGTCTGTCTGTCTGTGTGTCTGTAACTGTCCTGTCTGATTATTTCTCCCAGTGAAACGCCCGCTGGCCCCGGGGGACATCCTCACTGAAAGAGGCCACTCTTCCATTCAACAACAGCTTCTGTCAGAGAGAGAGGAGGGAGAGAACCAGAGAGAGAGAGAGAGAGAGAGAGAGAGAGAGAGAGAGAGAGAGAGAGAGAGAGAGAGAGAGAGAGAGAGAGAGAAACCCAAGAGTCACCACCAGCTCCTAAATTGCCCGATGGTGACTGACGCAACCCTCTGAAATCTACAGTAGGTTCGACGTGGTGATCAATTGGGGGGGAGAAAAAAGATTAAGACGATTTTATACCTCCCCAACATCTCCTCTACAGAGGCTGTATAAAAGGATGGGGAGGGGGGAAGAGTCCCAACGGAAAACAAGGAAAGTGGCAAAAATATGTCCCTTCTCTCCCGGTGGGAGGTTATTTTTCAATAAACGTTGATTCAAGTGAAACACAGCGGCTCTGTTCTCGACCTGATTCACTTGAGTTCCTAAACCACCAGTGCAAGTCATAGCTTTACTTTAACTATCTGACAGCAACTGGAGCATTTCATCCTGCATGGAGACCTGGAACCACTTTAACCACTATGTTATGCTTTAACTATTGAAAAATAGCAGATATACAAGCTCACAGCGCGGCACCGAGTGCCGCGCTGTGAGCTTGTAGATCTGCTATTTTTTGAAAAATCTAGTTTTTGAATATATCTTTTTTAAAAGTGAACATTTGTAACTCAAATACAGTATGTTTTCTTCTGGGGGGGTCCCTGGAACAACATATTTAGAGATGGGGGTCCGTGGGCCAAATACATGTAATTTTGGGGGTCCTTGACATGAAAAGGTTTGAGAACCACTGATTTACTGTAGAAGAAGGATTTAGAAGACATTCATAGAATCGGGTCAAAATATTCAAAGACTTTTTTTTTCTCCAATTTTTCAAAAACAGCAGATCTACAAGTGACCGGAGTATTATCCTCAACATACATCTCAGGGGAGCATCCTCAACAGACATCTCATGTTTGAGAACCAGACGTTTAGTGGCCAAGGCACAAACCAAAGGGCAAGCCGAGATATCAAGGCACACCTCTATTTATCTAACATGTGTTCTGTTATGACTCGTATGACTCTGTAAACATTTAGTTGTGCCCTATTTTATACATCCAACATTTTGAAAATAGACCATCTCACCGCATATTGTGTCACAATGTGTTGTGCATGTACAAGCTTGGCTAATTAAACTATTAATCTTTTTGCCCATAATAACAATGTTGGAAGTTGTTAAAACATACGTACCGACATACAGTAATACATTAAAAGATAATTCATGACTATTTGTATATATTGCAATAATAATAATGTGTGGTTGTCATGAAACCCCTGGCCCAACTTCTCTTGTGGCAAACGAATGTGCCTCTGCAGCCCATTCTCACCCCCTTTGTGTCACCCTCCCGACGCGTTCCCAACTCGCTTTCTGCTTCACCCGTGCGACGCTTTGGAACGTAAGTACTTCACAACGCGTCGGACGTATGACGCTTTAGAGGTGAGAATATGTTGGCCTCTGCACAACATCTGTGAACCACAAACGTTGTGCAGAGCCCTACAACAAATCCATCAAATTAAAATGATTTCCATATCAGTACTGGACAAGAATATCCATGTACGGTGTAATCAGCCCGTGGTTATGTTATAATGTTTACTTTGATATTGTTGGTAATATTGCTGTCCTCTTCAGGATAAATAATACCAATAAACTGGCATTACAGTGTTGATTATTAGTAGAGATAAGAGATTAATGCTTGTGAAGTGATGGTGTCTCATTACTAGGGATGGGACGATAAGGGATATTATCGTTTATCGTGATAAAAAAACACTCACAATAATCGTATTGTGGAGATTTAATTTATCGTGATATCGTCCTCCGTCATGCACTGGCATCAATTCACCTTTTATTTGCCGAGCTGCATATCCGGTACCACTTTAACCCTCTATAATTGGTAAAAGGTACAGTATTTTCTGGACTATAAGGCGCACCTGACTATAACAAGGCGCACTGTCAATGAATGGTCTATTTTCAAACTGTTTTCATATATAAGGCGCACCTGACTATAAGGCGCACATAATGGACGCTACCGTTGCGTTATGCATCAAACAGATGGAGCTGTGCTAAAGGGAATGTCAATGTCAATGAATGATCCATATATAAGGCGCACTGGACTATAAGGCGCACTGTAGTTTTTTGAGAAAATTAAAGGCTTTTAAGTGCGCCTTATAGTCCGGAAAATACGGGTACTTATAATATACTGGTACGTACTTGATAGTCTTTTTTCCCCACTCTATCAAATGTCTTTGATAATAAAAATAGCCGATCTACAAGATCTGAGCTTGTAGATCGGCTATTTTTTGGGGCAAATGTTTCGCCCATGATAATGGATTTTGATTATCACGATAATATCATAAGTTTTGTCACAATAATCGTGATATGACATTTCCATATCGTCCCGTCCCTACTCATTACCCTCCTCCAGGCCCACCCATCCAGCAGCGGGAGCCTCTAAACGAGGCCAGTAGGATGTACAGTAGAGTACGGTAGAGTCACTCACCACACACTGTTGAAGGAAGGATGACTCATGTTTATTAACACATCTATGGAACGCCGTCTATGGAAAACACGCGTCTCCTGTTTCTCCCGTGTCTGGAGGCCAAACGTGTCTATGACACATGTTGTCTTGAAGGGCAGCGAATAGACGTGCGACCGCCGTCCCCACATACGGTACACTCAGGGCTGCGTCGATGAAATGACAGGCTTTCAGTGTGGGTGGATCAGGGGACATGCCAGTATTATTATGAGTGCACGGGTGACGAAAGGCAAGCGCATGGGATATGGTCTGCAAATGTGAACGTAAATCCTACAAAACAATCAGACTCGTGCCATCCTTCCAAAATGGTGAGAGACGGCGATTCCGGTGAAGAGGAGTCTGCTGTGGTTTTACTTTAAAAGAAAATCTGAGTAGAAAGTGGAATTATTGGACCCACCCAACACTTTAAAACAAGGCAAGGCCCTCCGACAACGAGGCCTTGAGCCTTGTGAGACTCCACAGAGTGAGCTCCTAGGTGAGCGAGTGGCCGTGCCAAGCCCATGATCTTGTGCGTGGACAGAAACCTCAGGGCTTTTTCTGTATTTATTAGATAGTATACAGTAGTCTGACAGGAAATGGGGAGAGAGAGATGGGGAGTGACATGCAGCAACTGTGGATCGGGAGTGGAACCTGCTGCCCAGGCCCATTAACACACTACTATTAGGGATGGGACGATAAGCGATATTATTGTTTATCGTGATAAAAAACACTCACGATAATCGTATTGTGGAGATTTAATTTATCGTGATATCGTCCTCCGTCATGCACTTGGATCAATTCACCTTTTATTTGCCGGGCTGCATATCCGGTACCATTTAAACCCTCTATGTTGGTAAAAGGTACTTATAATGTACGTACTTGATACAGTCTTTTTCTCACTCTCTATCAAATGTCTTAGCCAAAAAATAGCCGATCTACAAGCTCACAACGCGTTGTGAGCTTGTAGATCTGCTATTTTTTGGCAAATCATGTTCCGCCCCAGGATAATGGATTTTGATTATCGCGATAATATCGTAAATCGCGATTTCTTTTTTATCACAATAATCGTGATGTGAAATGTTCATATCGTCCCTACATCCCTACACCCTACTTGATCACACTACAGCGTCTCACTAAAAGCATCAGATCCACAGGCTCCAAACAGAGATGATATCATGTCAAAACACTCAGTGCAAGCGGGCAAACACATCACCTCCGCCCTGGCCAACGGGAGGAGGAAGGCGTAGTAGCCGATGACAACTTGTAACAGCTTGTAATCCTGTGTGTGATTCTTTATTCCTGCCCTACACTGACGTCCACACATCCATCCATTGGTGTCGACACACCCCACATGCTGCAGCACTGTGTGCAGGGGCATCACAAGGGGGAGGTGAGTGGGACTAGGGCCCAAGGTGGAGGGGCCTCAATTACGTTATACTTTAGCTATTGAAAAATAGCAGATATACAAGCTCACAGCGCTGCGAGCTTGTAGATCTGCAATTTTTGAAAAATCGTGAAAATGTGTGCAAATATTTGAATATATGTATGTTTTAAGCGAACATTTGTACTCAAATCTTGCTTCTGGGGGGTCCCCTGGAACAAAATATTTTGAGATGGGGGTCCGTGGCCAAATACATATCATTTTTGGGGTCCTTCACATGAAAAAGTTTGAGAACCACTGACATAGAAACATAGGTTTTTCAAAAAATCTTCAAAGACTTACAAGCTCACAGTGCTGCACTCGGCGCTGCTATATTTTTCAATAGTTAAAGCACAAAATAATGCAGTGAATCCTTGTACCCAGGGCCCAGAATGTGGTGCGACACCCCTGACTGTGTGTGTATGCAGAGACCCATTACTCGGTAAAGCAGGTCTCCGTGCTAAAACCAGAACCTGCCACAGAATTCCAGAAGTGTGTAGGCCTATGTGTGAGTATAGGAAAAGAGTAGAGCATATTCCTCTCTCTCTCTCTCGTGTGTGTGTGTGTGTGTGTGTGTGTGTGTGTGTGTGTGTGTGTGTGTGTGTGTGTGTGTGTGTGCATGTGTGTGTATGTGTATGTACGTGTGCGTGCGTGCGTGCGTGTGTTCGTGCGTGCATACATGTACGTATACGCGTACACAAACAGTGTTTGTGTAAGTGTATGTACATGTGTGCGTGTGTGTGTGTGTGTGTGTGTGTGTGTGTGTGTGTGTGTGTGTGTGTGTGTGTGTGTGTGTGTGTGTGTGTGTGTGTGTGTGTGTATGTACATGTGTGCATGTGTGTGTATGTGTGTGTACGTGTGCGTGCGTGCGTGCGTGTGTGTAACCTGCTCCTAGGAAGCTGAGAGCGCTGTCATGTTGATGTCAGAGAGAGGCTCTTTGAACAACTATTCTGTAACACCCTGTAACTGAAACCCTCTAAAAACACATTACTGCTGTATTGAACACCATGTAATGTAAGTCTATGTTAAAAACACATTACTGGTGTAGGATATTAGTGTACAACCATGTAATGTAAGTCTAAAGCTAAATTACTGATGTGGGATGTATTGTTGATTGACCCTGTGAAGTCGCCTGCTGTATTCCAAGTAAAAAACAACACATGATCGTCTTTGTAAACCTATTATTTACTATAAAAACAAGTCACTGGTGTGCACAATTTGATTTTCATATCTACTCCTCTGCACTGTTATTAGTTTAGTTTAGGCTGTTGTAAGTAAGGAAGTAAGTACTGTAAGTAAGGCAATAAATAAATACAAATAAATAGTTCATCATTAACAAATCAAAATGCACAAAAGTTTGCAGCTTGCATATCGGGGCTGTCCGCGGGAACCCTTACGTACGGTGGAGTATAACTCGGCATATAAGCCCCCCCCCCCCCTTACTTCTGGAGCGTCCATTCAGAAGGCTCGCGCATGTCCCCGAGGGGTATGAAGGCACGCGGGCTGTGGACCCCCTTTTCACTGCCCCAGCGCCGTTTCTAAAGCCTTTATTCTAAAAGCACACACAAGCACTATATGACTATGGCTGCTGAGTGTGTAGTCCACTGTTGCGCGCCCATTACAATGCAATCACACTGTTGAACAAGATGCCAAACATCCTATATTGACCATACTATTATATATATATATATAGTCGTTGTTGGGTGGAAACCTTGTATGTCCAAATTTATCATTTTAAAAATGATTTAAACTAGTGAAAACAGCCGATCTACAAGCACACAACTTGTAGATCTGCTGTTTTCACTACTTTTTTCAGATGGCCTATATACACACACACGCGCACGCACGTGCACACACGCACGTGTGCACACACACACACACACACACACACACACACACACACACACACACACACACACACACGCGCACACGCACACGCACACGCACACACACACACACACACACACACACACACGCACACACACACACACACACACACACACACACACACTCTCTCACACACTTGTAGTTTTATCTTAATACATTTAAGTTTAAGTACCGGTATAACTTTGGGAGATTTCTTTTTTTGTTTTGTTTCATTGTGCACTTGGTGTACAGTATTTATCCATGTTGTTGTGATTCTAATAAAGACAAAGCATGGGAGGGGGAAGCGGACACATTCCATCGAGTGTGCCTCATCTTCTCCTCAACAGTTTGTGTGGATGTGTGTGTGTGAACGCATGATAATGTTTTAAAAATAGGACTCCCACCGTCTAATGTGTGAGCGGAGCTGTTGGTCAACAGTTGGGTCGGGGGCCAGAGAAAGGGAGGAGGGGGTGTGTGGGAGGAGAGCGGAGAACAATGGAGTGTGCTGTTGTGTGGAGTTTAGACACACAGAGAGAGAGAGAGAGAGAGAGAGAGAGAGAGAGAGAGAGAGAGAGAGAGAGAGAGAGAGAGAGAGAGAGAGAGAGTTTGTCTGATGACAGAGTGAAAGAGGTTAGTGTCTATGCTGGGAAATGAGACTAGAAGAGAGGGGGGTTCCTGTGTCTGTTGGCTTGTTAATGATGAATCAGTCCCATCAACTCAACAGTCCTTCTCTATTAGTAATTGCGGATACAAACATGCTTTATTTTAGCGCTTGGTCACAAATGCCGTACTCCTCCCACGTACCGTACAGTACACTAATAATAATCTTATATATATAATATAATATATAATCAAAATACTAAAATGGCTAAAAAGAAGTAAATGAAAACATTTTAACACTCATCTTCTCTTTTCTCTAGTTACTATCTAAAATATGAACCTTTGTTGTAAAAAAAAAGTTATCCTTTAAGCATAGTTTTACTGATGTTAAGATTAGGAATAGTGTTAGGTTTAGGCATCGTTTAACTGAGGTTAAGGTTAGGAATACGTTTAGGTTTAACCGTTTAGCCATAGTTTACCACGGTTATGTTTAGGAATACCAGGCCTCTATAGACTAAAAAGACTGGGATTCTGAATGGTAAACATAAATAATCTAAAGTTCTAAACTATTACAAAAACACATTTAAAAATGATACCATATGGATGTTTTCTGACAAGACCAAAGTTAGAGGTCATGATGATGCACTTATTTTCTAGGTTTGTAGGGCTACTGATAGAGCCTATATTACACTTAAAATAGTAGGCCTATAAAAAAATTATTACAAATGTAATAACTAATAATGTCAAAAACACATTTCAAATAAAATCACGAGTTTCTCCAATCAAATTACATAAAGGAGAAAAGCATATCATCATTTATTTTTGCATATAATCTTGCTTATAATGCCTTACATACCTCTGACAGAATGTCAAGTTACAGTTCGACAGTTAGACTGTTAAAATATATCTATTGCAATGCAGTGTATAAATATATTGACCTGGTGCACCATACCTGGGGAGAGACTCTCTCCCTTTTGTAGCACAGTGCAGTTATTTATTGTGAATTCAACTTTCTCCATCCATCCATCCATCCATCCATCCTTCTGTTCCTCTCCATAGGGGACTTTTGATCCCATAGGCTAGTCTGTGCAATGGCAATTCTGTCAAATAAATAGGCCTATAAACAGGTTGATGTAGCCTCAAACATTGTCCATATTTGTGATAATCCTATTGACAGCAATTACAAGTGTAAAAGTAAACTCATAGTGATAGATATATCACAGACAGACTATAGGACCTACAACTACATCATGAAAACTCCTATAAAAACGGGGCTATGGGATCTATGAGTCAGTAGTCAGCCGTCCAGTTGATATAGGAGGCACTTGTTGCTTAATACTTATAGCCTGGGCCTGGCTACAATTACCAATATAGCAAAAAATACCCAATCTACATGTTCACAAAGTTTGTACATCTGATTTTCACTCATGAAAAATTCAAAATTAAAATAAAAAAACATATAACAAGGCCAATGACAAGCGCAAAATAGGACGCCAGCTTGAAGGTGGTTCAAGGCCTACACCTACAGTCAACAGCTGTACTGCATGAAATATCAATAAAGAAACTTTTTTCATCCACTTGCAAAGCCCCGTTCGTTTGTTTTCCTTCAAACTCCATTCGTTGTTAAACAGGCCCATATTAATTAGTAACCCATTTACCTTAGGTTACATTTCATTACCAGCCGACATGAGGGTATAATGGGACTCACCGTATTCCATATAGGCCTAACTTTTGAACGAATTTGCTCAATTGGAGGAGCAGTTTCCTTCCAGTCCCAACAACAGCCAATCCTGCACAGCCAGCCAAGCGTTTGACGTTATTAAAAATAAAGAGATGCTGATCTAGCAGCATTGTTGCGGAGAAAAAAGGCCAATTAGTCCGCTGTTATAATGCCATATTAACTCTAATTAGTTGAGACAATGTGCTTACATTGTAACACTCCAATTTCTATTTTTGACCACATAGATGGGACATGCCTCATACACGGCATGTGATTATAACTAGTGAAAGCTTAGTTCATCATAGGCTATTAGAGCAGTGGTTCTCAACCTTTTCAGGCTGTGACCCCCAAAATGTGAAAATAGCAGATCTACATGCTCACAACCCTTGTGAGCATGTAGATCGGCTATTTTCACAATTTCTCCCTCTAATATTTGACAATATTTGGCCAATGTTTAATTTGTCATTTTATTAAAAAGTCCTTAAATTACTTTAGAAATGTGCAGATACCCTCTATACACTTAAAACGTTAAGTTGGTTTGTTTACTGTTGAGTGAGAAAACAATGTTGCTCATGAAGTTAATCATCTGGGGACCCGCCAAAATAATTTGGGGACCCCCATGAGGTCCCGACCCACAGGTTGAGAACCACTGGGCTAGAGAGAGCCAAATAGCCTAACCAAAATATCGCATAACATTTGGACCGGCATAGGCCTATCTTTTGTGTTAATAAACAATGTATTTTGTGTTAAATTAATAAACAATTAATTAAATACTATAGTGATCTCATATGCCTTATAACACACACATACACAGTCAAATAAAAATCCTTTCCATTTATCCAATCTCTGCAAAGTGTAGTCCTAACGAAATGGACACTTACAGGTCCACATTTGTACACAAATCAAACTCACTGTTGAAAAACGAGAGAAACTGAAGGAAACACTTGAATCTGGCGGGGTGGGGGTGCACCTCTCTCACTCAGTATAATGCCTGACTAGTTTAGTGTTTTTCGCAACACAACAGAAGCAGCGGTGGTTTTCAGTCAAACTGTGTGAAACGTGAGTCTTGTCTCCGTTGTGTTATCATCATCAGCGGAGCCGTTCTGCGTCCCCACGGCTGCGGATCACAATGTTAACGCAAGGCCAAAAGGGCTTCCCTGGCAACAGCACTACAGTAGGCTACAACAGGCCTCATATTGTTGTTTGTCCTTCTCTCTCTCTCTCTCTCTCTCTCTCTCTCTCTCTCTCTCTCTCTCTCTCTCACTCTCTCTAGCTCTCTCTCCCTCCCACTTTCTCCCCGGGTCCCATAATCTCTCCAAGACGCCGCATACGTAATGAGAAGGGTGAAAACTCAGAGCCATCACTACTAAAGGTATACCCATACAATTAGACCACAGACAGCCCTATCTGGTTACACTGCCCCAATGCATGCAGCAACACATGAGCTCTAAAGTCACTGATGCGGCCATACTGTCGTGAGAGTTTATGTTAACCACTTGAACCCCGTGCATGTATATTCTGCGGGGGCGGGCGGGGAAGCCAAAATTGTCGATCCTTTGTTGCGAGGTCATATAGATCAGCTATTTTGGCTATAGGCAGAGGCGTCAATTGGGTATGGCAAGCTATGGCAGCTGTCATACCTTGGCTATTAGGGGGGAAATAATAAAATGTACTTTTCATCGTGCCTGTTGCTAAGGTATGGCAACATGTTACCATACCTTAGCTTTTGCTGAACTGACGCCGCTGGCTATAGGCCTAAGAGTTGACTAAGTCATAGTGGGTTTAAGTGGTTACAAACTTATAAAATGCAAAGAAATATAAAATTTAAATTCAGCTTTATGTGCTATCATAAATTTAAACCAACATATGGGGGGGGGTCATATCTATAATTATGGCCAATATGCTTTTTTCCCTCCGCCTCAACCGGTTAGCAGAACCAGGATCCAGTCAGTGCAAAACATGCATTCCTTTAATTATGTGGCTCTATAAAGCTGTCAGCATCAATGAACACAAATGATAAACGGAGCTCGCGCCACCGGGGGAGCGCTGACAGAATGCTGGTTCTCTCTCTCTCTCTCTCTCTCTCTCTCTCTCTCTCTCTCTCTCTCTCTCTCTCTCTCTCTCTCTCTCTCGCGGAGGCCTCGAGCCTCTGAGAATGCAGGCCGAGTGCAGCGCGAGGCTGATGGCATGCTGGTCTGTGTCAGTGTGTGGTCCTATTCAATAGAGCTGAGAGAGAGAGAGAGAGAGAGAGAGAGAGAGAGCAGAACCCCCCTCCACCCCCTCTGCTTCCCTTCCATGCACCTGCGCTAGATCAGCAGGCTACTGGCTGCCATTCAGTCCCCACGAACACGCGCGCGCGCGCGCGCGCAACACACACACACACACACACACACACACACACACACACACACACACACACACACACACACACACACACACACACACACACACACACACACACACACACACTGCTGAGACACGAGGACCCTGCTCTCTGGCAGATTTTTGCATTCTAACTATTCTCTTCAGTCAGACTTTGTGTCCATGATTCAGCCTTTCATTCATTTCTTTCCCACATACTGTAGCCTACAGGCCCGTTTCGATACCTCTGGCTGTCGGGGAAGTTGTGACAGACAAACACAAACTTTGAATTTTACTGATGCGGTATTATTATAATAAAATAATATCTATAGGCTACTCTATAACCTAAAACATTCTAATAATAATAATAATCCAATTTGCGTTATAGTTTTATCTTTTTATTGTTTCTGGCTATAAAGCAAATAATGTAGCCATCATTTGGAAAAGTATGGTAGGCCTATAAGTTCCGAATGTGAAAGAAAAGAATTCCGGAGGAAGATAAATATTTACCGAGACTGAATTCTAACCCATTTCGCCAGGCAGCGCTCGCAGATGACGTATTCCCCCCCCCCCCCCCCCCTCGCGCACACAACGGGGTTTAGAGGCCCATAATCCACTAGAGCCACTTTCTTTTTTCACCACGTTGCGGATAGCTTAGTGTGTGTGTGTGTGTGTGTGTGTGTGTGTGTGTGTGTGTGTGTGTGTGTGTGTGTGTGTGTGTGTGTGTGTGTGTGTGTGTGTGTGTGTGTGTGTGGGGTGGGGGCCATTTGACCCAATTTATTAAATATTATCTCAAAAACAAACATGGGATTTGGAGACATATAGGCTACTTCTGAGTCTGACACACAATCAGTGCCGCGTGTAGAAACAGTGCATTTACCTTTTGATAGGCCTATAGCATAAAGACAGCTGCTCTAACGTTTCACAACTCTGTAGGACTTTAAGTCACATCATTGGAAAGTGGTTGAACAAATGGTGTTGTTTCCCCAGAAGACTTCCTTTGCTATAAAGGTGAACATATTTCGTTGCTGTCGGGCAGAAATCTCGCTCCTCCAGGTTTCAAATTGTTACGTTGTTGTTGTTGTTTTCTTTGTAAATGAATGCCATAGGGCTACATAAAAATAGCAGACTTAAACGTAGGCTATATGAGCCTTTAAGCAGATATGAAAACCTATAATATCATATCGACTTTCTAAATATACACGCGCACGCACGCGTGCACACAAACACTGCACCGACACAGCACACAAGCACAGATAACATCTGGGAGGCTGTTTTTTCTTTTCTTTTTCAGGAGCACACAAAAAAAGCAGAGGCGCGCGCTTACCACCTGTTGAACTCCAAAATATCCTCGAGCATTGACAGCAATTAAGGCCCTGCACGAGAGGATGGATGGATGGATGGATGGATGGATGGATGGGTGCGAGGATCTCTCTATACTAAACAGTCGCGTCAGTTCAGAAAAAAGCTAAGGTATGGCAACATGATTGCCAGTCATGTTGCCATACCTTAGCAACAGGCACAAAGTAGCCTACATTTTATTATTTCCCCCTGTAGCCAAAGGTATGGCAGCTGCTATAGCTTGCCATACCCAATTGACGCATCTGATACTAAATCACATGAAACGACACATTGAGTTTGTCGCCGTTTCTTATAATAAACGACCCCTTTTCACCTCTGGTTAAAATGTAGAAAGTCAATTCCAAACCAAAGACCCAACAGTGGTACTTTTTACTCAAAGAAGGGCAATTGTTGTTGTGCCAGCCCAGCCCTGGTCGCCTATGCAGCGCACAGTATCCAGGTTGCCTCTAATATCACTGCCATAAGGGGCAGACAATTTAGACAGGCTTTATTTGGCTTTGATTCCCTGTGTCACCATCAACACTCAAAGGCTAACCGGGCAGCGCCTTTATTTAATGTTTGAACAGGCGCGCCATTGAGCTCAAAGCTCCTTTGAGATTAAATCACATTATGAGAGGCACAAAGCTGAGTTTAAAATGCACTGGTAATTTTATGCACTATATATAAGGAGGCTCTATATTATATCAATGTTTTCTGTACAATCAGCGGGCGCAGACTGTTAGCCTCCTCGACAAGCATGCGACACTTTGTTTTAAGCACCAAGCGTGGCCTAATAGATCTAACATTCTGTGCAAAATCCCCATTGAAATTCACAAACATTAAACCTGTTCAAAGGCTTGCTGAGTTCGTCCTGATTTTTCACTTCCTTTTCAAGAGCAGTTTCGGCCTATCTGACTGTACCAACCAAGTAGTATCGGCGTCAAATCGTATGTACATATATGCCTTTACCATTTATAAGATTAAATAGAAAATATAACAAATGCATCTTTCCAGAAGCATTTTTTTGGCTGCATCCGCGGAAAATAGCATTTCATCACATCAAAGCCTCAGCGCTCAGCCTGGGAATAAAATGATTTGTCCAGAGAGGCCTCGGGGCCTTTGGTTTAATACACACACGCACGCCCCGGTGTTCGCGGAGAAAGAAAGGGGGGGTGGGGGGGGGGGGGGGGGAGAGGAGAATTTAATAAGCATACACCTTCGACCTTTTCAAAACAAGCAGTTTATCACCGGTGTCCCCCAGCTATTACAACCAATTCAGCGGCTTGTATCAATAATTAACGGGCAGCCAACGATCCCTTGACCTCTTGAAGGTCCGGCTGGGAGCGGAGGGAGAGCAGAGCGGTTTGTAGGATAATGCACACAGACAACCTCTTCAAATATTCATCTGGCGGTTAATGTGAGCGCCTCTCCCCGGGGACCCCGGCAGGCAACCGCTTTCCCTCTCTGCTGCTGTGAGAGAGAGAGAGAGAGAGAGAGAGAGAGAGAGAGAGAGAGAGAGAGAGAGAGAGAGAGAGAGAGAGACTACTGGCCCTGATGATCTACCTTCTCTCTCTCTCTCTCTCTCTCTCTCTCTCTCTCTCTCTCTCTCTCTCTCTCTCTCTCTCTCTCTCTCTCTCACACGCGTGCACGCGCGCACGCACCGTTCCCTATAGCTGTCCCCCCAGATTAAAAAACCGTTAGTTAAATTCAAGGCGAGTATTTGTGTGAGCAGCGCCTCATCATAAGGATTATTATTATAGCATGGGAGAAAGCATGGGAAGCATGGAAACCGGTGTCACGTAAAGAGAGAGAGAGAGAGAGAGAGAGAGAGAGAGAGAGAGAGAGAGAGAGAGAGAGAGAGAGAGAGAGAAAGAAAGAAAGAAAGAAAGAAAGAAAGAAAGAAAGAAAGAAAGAAAGAGAGAGAGAAAGAGAGAGAAAGAGAGAGAGAAAGAAAGAAAGGAGGGGCAAGTGTTCCCAACCCGAGAGGCGCGTGAACCGTGAGAACGGGGGTTAACGGGAAGCAGCAGGGCCCGTTTGATTAAACATTAAATTAAACGGCTACACTTGAGACTATATGAAGCTATTTAATCGCGGGGGAGCATCGCGGCGGTCGGTCCCGCTCCCCTGGCTCCTTTCATGGGCCCTCACGTTCAATTTGGGCCTAATTGAACATTTAGAATGATAAGCCAGCTCCAGTGATTTGATAACACAGGAGGATGACAAACGGAATCAAATCAGCTCCAGATATCTCGCAAGTGAAGTGTATATAGTCAGAGCACTGGTTCCCAAACATTGGGTCGGGACCCGTTTGTGGGTCGGTCGCGGACACATTTTTATGGGTCCCTTTAATTGTTTTGTTTCATTTTGTTTTTAAATGATTATTCTTTCAAAGCATTTTCAAAAAACATTCCCCAAAAAAAGCGAAATATTTCTTGAATTAAGGACAAAATTCAATGATTTTTCTTCCAGTGAAGAAAAAAAATCAAAGAAATTCCATAAAAGAAGTAGTGAAAATAGCCGATCTGCTGTTTTCACTATAGTTTCTCTCATGGGTCTTGAGCTTAAAAGTTTAGGAACCACTGCATGGACCATATAGAGCACCAAGCCATACAGTACACCACACCATGAGAGACCTGCGGAAAACTATTGAAAACATCTCGCATTTTGTCAACAGGCTTCTGCTAAAACAACTTTTTGTAGAAAGTACAGAATAGCATAAAAATAATAACGCTAATGATTAAAATAGGAGCCACTCAAACGTATGAATAACAATTTGGTTGAGTGCGCATGTGATTGATGTAGCCTGAAATAAACTCGTTGCAGGCATCACATTCAAAGTGTTCTTATAATAAGCTATCTCTTCATAAGGCCTTTGGGCTCAGAACACCAACCTGTTTACAACGCAATAAATCATATTAATGTAATTCATAAATGTCTAATATGATGCCATTTGATTTGTACAGCTGGCCCGATGTCGTTTGATTTGGTGTGTTGAGGAAAAAGGACAATTCTACCTTTTTTTCGAGATTCTTCGACATTTTGGTGGAAAAATCTTCCCTCCTGCCTCTCAAAGGCAACACACATGTGGGGTGAACATGGGACACTGGCCGTCCAAAGCCCTCCACAGGCAAACCTGGTTGCACTAGAAAATAAAAATGTAGTTAACCCCGAGTATTATTTAAACTCTGGTTTAACATTTCAGCATGAAATAAATTATACACACCTGTGTGTAGTAGGGGAGAAAACTAAAAGATCCCAAAACGAATCATAAAACCACGAGACAGTGAATTCTATTGTTTTGTTTGTTTGAATTTCGCCCGGTTAATTAGAAAGTAGGTCGTTATAAACTTATATACCAAACGCCACGTATAAATATTTTCCCCCCATACATCAGAATGTTTTGTAGGCCGATGTGTCAGTCTGTGACAGCCTATTCATTCACAAGTTTGGAAGTAAATAGACCAATAGACATATTAATAATATGTCCTATAAAGTAATATCAAAGAATATTAAGCTACATGACAACTTAACATGGGATGACAATCTGCACGTTAATAATGATTGAAAAGAGAAATAAAATCAAACTCATACAATTTCAATTATCCAAATTTCAAAAATTTATTCATTTCAAACTGCATATTGGGGAGAAAAAAATAAAAGAAAAATGGGGATTTGGGGTAAAATAAAAATAAAAACCTCAGCTGAAATTGTAACTGTTATAAGGATGGTATTAGTTCCGGTATATATATATACATGGAGTGGTTGGCCTATGAGTAACAGGCCACAATTTTTAAAATACAACTACGGGAATGAAATTTGAAATAAAAACTTAAAATATCACAGTAAATATACAGAAAATGTACAACTCATTAGAAAATAAAAGTACAAGCTTCATACCTAAACAGATGAAAAGTGGGAGACGGAAATATAAATTAACAACCTATGTTTGTTTGTTTTTTAAAACTGTGAGAGAAAGAAGTTGTGTCGTTTACTTTTATGTTGTATTTTTAATATTTAACGAAATTAAAACGTTTTAGTAATATTGTTGTGAAAGGAAAAACAGGTTTACCTGCGTCGGCTTTAGGCAATCTGTCCATTTCTCTCAAATGTTTGCAGTTAAAAAGGAGCATAAACTGATCGCTCCTATAATTCCAATTCTGTTCTTTTCTTTTTCTTTTTTTCCTGCAGAAATGGCGTTTTATAAAAATGTAACCTCTTGTAGCTTAACAAACCATTTCATCTGATTGTTATGCCTCTTTGATAAATACTGTACAAAAGGTGATTGCAATAATAAAACATTTGATTGCTACTCCCACTTTCTACTCTTCCAAACTCAATATTCACCACTGGGGAAAATGTCCTCTTGAAAGCTTCTTCAGAATAATAAAAGAAAGAAAAAAAGAGTCGAGTTTTCTTTTCCTTGAGAGGTCTATACAACTTTTCCCACCCCGATGTGTGTTCTTTTTTTTCTGTACAAAAATAGTCCAAAGTAGTAGTCCACAGTTTCTCTTATAAAAGTTCATATTTATTTTCGTTTTCTTTCTTTCTGTAGTCTGTCTTTTTTTTTGTGTGTTTTGTGTCCTTGTTTGTCTGTTACATGTGTGTTAACGGCAACGTGCCGTTGATCGCCGTGCCGGGCACGGCGCTCTGGTAGTGGCCGGACATGTGTAGCCTGGTCTGGGCAGTCTGCTCGCTTACCTCCGCCCCGGGCAGATACATGGAGATCATGTCCCGCAGGTCACCGCTCTGGCAGCCCGGCTGGCCCTGGCGGTGGGACGACGAGGTGACGACGGGCGGGGATGAGGAGCTGGACTCGGACTTGACCTGCGAGGAGGGCCCCATGGAGCCCAGGGCGGTCATGCTCGGCGTGCTCTGCTGCGAGTAGGACATGGAGTAGGTGGGCGAGCCGTTCATGTAGCTCTGCGAGCTGGCCATGGTGTTGTACTGCAGCGCGCTCATGTCGTAGCGGTGCATGGGCTGCATCTGCGCCGCGTTGTGCGCGTTGAGCCCCGGGTGCTGGTAGCTGAGCTGCTCCTGCATCATGCCGTAGCCGCCGTTGGTCCAGCCGTTCATGTGCGCCGCGTAGCTGTCCATGCGCTGGTTGACGGAGCCGCCGAGCCCGCCGCCCACCCCGCCGAGCCCCCCGCCGCCCATGCCGTTCCCCCCCGGGGACAGCAGCCCGCCGGGCAGGGTGTACTTGTCCTTCTTCATCAGGGTCTTGGTTTTCCGCCGGGGACGGTATTTGTAATCCGGGTGCTCCTTCATGTGCAGGGCCCGCAGCCGCTTGGCTTCATCGATGAACGGTCTCTTCTCGCTCTCCGACAAAAGTTTCCACTCGGCGCCCAGTCTCTTGCTGATCTCGGAGTTGTGCATTTTGGGGTTTTCTTGCGCCATCTTTCTCCTCTGGCCCCTGGACCAGACCATGAACGCGTTCATGGGTCTCTTGACCCGGTCCGGGCTGTTCTTCTGGTTGGTGCCAGAGCCGGTGTTGGTGTTGCCCGTGCCCCCCGTGTTGGTCTGGGGAGCGGGGGGCTTCAGTTCAGTCTCCATCATGTTATACATCAGGAGGCAGTTCAGGTGGAACTCCAAAACAGAGCGAAAAATACAGAGAAAACTCCAAAAGCCAGAGGTAGGAAAGTAGTGGCACAGGGGCTGCTGCCGCTGCTAAAGTTACCTGTCGATTTATCAGGAACTTTTCACTGCAAAAAACAACAATCACCAAACCGTGGTGTGTCCCCCACACACTCTCACTCTCGCTCCCTTTAGTGTGTGTGTGTGTGTGTGAGTGTGTGTGCATGTGTGTGTGGGTGTGTGTGTATGTGTGAGTGTGAGTGAGTGGGTGTGTGTGTGTGAGTGTGTGAGTGTGTGTGCGCGCGCGCACGTGTGTGAGAGAGAGAGAGACTCCCAATAGGTTCCTGCAATGTTGTGTCCACAAACTTCTCCTGTCGCTTCTCCGAAAAAGAATCAACAAACTACTTTTCTCCCTCTTCGCCGGAGCCTTGACAACTCCAGATAGTTTTTGAACAAGTTAATAGACAACCATTCATGTGATGGGGCTGTCAGTGAATAAATGGCTTCGACCTGGCCAATCAGAGGCGGCCTGCTCCCCTGACACGGCAATGGGAGGCATTTATTTTGCATAAAGGGCGGGGTTTGAGCACAGCACCATCACACTGAGCCTGTCGATATGAGCCCATATGAAGTACATATTTACATCTCCAAACTATGGAAATGTTTCTCTAGGAATGTTTGTTATTAAAACATATCCAGCTTAATGTCGAGGGAGATTTCATACCGCTGCTGTAGGGAAATTATAAAGTGTGTTATTTGGTAAGTGTGGATAAAATGCACTTTGCAAACTTTGTTGTAATTCTGTTTAAATAGGGCAAAGAGCAGTTCTAGTAATACGTCTAAAAAAAATAATAATAACTGAAATCTTCGTCAGTTTGTCAACAGTGCACAGAATAAGATAGTTATAGGCCTACTTGGTTTTTTTTTTGTTTTTGTTTTTTTCAACTTAAGTGTTGTGCAATTCTATCAACAAAGCATTGCTATTTTAAAAAAATACAATCAAATATGGGTGATGTGATAATCAAACGCTTTTTTAAAGATAATAAAATGCTGAAGATTGTTGCTGGGAGAATCCTATATGACACATGTAATCATAGCTAAATATGGCTGTTGATGTTGATTTAATCAAAACTGCCCCAATAACGGCACTCATAAAGTTTGTTATCAAAGCACACTGATGACTGAGGCTTGGTTTAAGCGCTGAAAAGAGGAAAGGTAATCCAAGATGTTTCCCCAGCCTTTTGTTCAGACGGATGAGCTTCAATGGCAGTGAAGTTGAATGCCAACACACAGAAGGGAGACGGGCTTCTACTCATCACAAATAAGTGGTTTTGTTTGGGATGTTGTCGCTACATTGGGCCGGACAAAGGCCCAGCTCCACTCCACTTCCACTCCGTTGTTGTTGTCTTTGTACCCAGACCCTAGACCTTCCTATACGGGCAACCCGGGCCACACATGGGCTGAAAGTTGAAACTTTTAATAAACTATTCTATAGGATATGTGTGAAAGTCAGAAACAAAACAAAACAAATCAGGCTACCCTACACAATAACTTCGAAGTGCCTGATAACTGTTAAAAACAAGAACATTGCCAACACCTGATTCAAATTAGGCCTATTTTCATAAAACGCAGCATATTATTTGCACAGACCAATAAGACATAGTTGATACATTTAAACAACAACAACAACATCATCATAATGCAATGATGAATTCTAGAAAAGTTTATGGGGAAAACCACGAAGTGTTGATGCCAGGGGGATCACTGTATTTGTGCTTCTCGAATGAGGACATGGGAGTCTTGCTGCGTGACGTCAGCGCCGTCTACTGGCGAGAGTGAGTATAGCAGCAGAGAATGAGATAAACTGCCGCCTCGAAGGAGGGAATTTGGTGAACTTCACCGCCTTGGCTTTTTAAGGTCCGTTCAGTTTAAGTATATATAATATAATAGTGCTTAATTAAATGATTAATTAATGTCTTAATTTCAGTGTCTTGCGCTAGCATTGGATTCCCAGCCCTCAAACATTCTACAGCCCTCAATATATAGCCTATAGGCCTACTATTATGAGACAAGTGCACATTCTTCATATTTAGTAGTGGTCCAAAATGTAGGTAGAAATACAATTACAACTACCGGTATATAGCAACCACACACGAACAACACACACACACACACACACACACACACACACACACACACACACACACACACACACACACACACACACACACACACAACGCACGCGCGCACGCAGCGCGCACGCATGAATGTGGAAATAGGCTAAACAATAACACAATGACAGGCCTAAACACCCTTTGCAAATAGGAGGATGACAGCCCATCATCTTTCTGCAGCAAAATGAATGAGGACATTAGCCTTCAATTTACACTCACACAACAACAGAGCGAAAAGCAACGTGCATCTGCCAATCTAAATCCGTGAGCCATTAAGACAGACAGATCAAATAGCTACAATACACCTGGAATAATTTGCGTCAGTGAATTAAATTGAATCTGAACATAAGCCCCCTTTTATTTTGTTTTAGTCATTCGACAATAAATAGGAGCCGAGGGGTCCTCGTGCTGTCATTATAGCCGGCCTCGGCAACCTTACATAAGATTCATCTTGAGGTTTAATAGGCTGGGAGAGGCGACACATGCAGCTTGCCGGTCCCATTATAATGCAAGGTTGAAATAGCAGCCCCGGCTCGGCGGCTATCTGCATCTGAGTGTGTTCCCCGCTACCTCTAATCTGCTTATGATAATAAAGGGACAGCGGGGACCCTGCGACACTCTGAAAGAAAGGCCCGAATGGGCCCTGCATTCACAATGACTCGGAATTAAAGGCGTTGTTTGACAAAAACCAAAGGAGAAACTAACAGGGCGGCGCAGTCGGACCACTTGTTAAGACCAGGTTGGTTTGTCTACAGAAATAGCAGAAAAACACACATGCACACACACGGTGCACCCATGCAACATCATGACTGTTTTAAACAAATAAGAAATAAATACATAAGCTTAGTCTTTTCTAGGATCACCTTTTAGTAGACCTTGTACCAGTGAACTGTACCGTCATGAAACTGTACCTTTTTCTATGCAAACTTCTAATAAAGTCTTCAATCAATCAATCAATCAATCAATCAATCAATCAATCAATCAATCAATCAATAAACCACAATTTAAGGCTACACACTAGCGTGAAAGTGTTATAGCATAGGAACACGCATGACAAATATTAGCATATGCCTACAATCAAAATACGATTATTCCATTAAAAACACAAACTAAAATAAGGCTATTTTGTGGGGTAAAGGAAGGGGAAATAAGGACACATCCTCTACAAGAAAACTATTATGTTTGAGCCTGACAGCTGTCAAATAATTACTTTTACTGTCTCACCAATATAAGCAGTTTATTAAGGTTCTGATTTTCTTAACAATTTCCACTTATACAGTGTATTGCTATTATTTAATTGACAGCACAACAATGGCAGATATATGATGAATATGAGAGAGAGAGAGAGAGAGAGAGAGAGAGAGAGAGAGAGAGAGAGAGAGGTGAAATGATATACATTGTATTTTCTTGCCACTAGGGGCCGTGCCAGGGGCTGAAGACACAGCTAAGAAAATGGGTTATCAAACATGGTGAATCTTTTCGCTTTCTTACAAGAGACATTCCTTTAAGTATGTATAATATTAAGCAGTTCAGTTTTCAAACAGGAACAAGGCAATGAAGACATTTTTGTAGTTATTATTTTAATTAGGATAAAGCTTGTTTAGACTATATGCCTACTTTTGAGAAGTTGGCATGTTTATTTTATGTAGGTCTACATTAAATATTATATTATACGCAATATACAAATAAATAGTAACATTTAACATTTACATCATTGCTTGTATAATACAATAAAATAAAGAATAGGTCTTTAAACAAACGAAATGAATGAAGAGGTTTCTGTTGCGCAATTTGTTAATGCCTTTATTACATAGCTATCTGTTTTTTGCTCGGCTTAACAGAAGTATCAAATCTAATACATGTCAAATAAATATAGGCCCTTTGCACTTCAACTTCAAGTCTCCGCGACTTGAAAATGCAAGTCGGCCAAGGAGCAGCATGATGGTGATGCTGTATCACTGCAGACCACCACAAGTGAATTCTCACTCACTCACACACACACACACGCACACACACACGCACACGCACACGCACACGCACACGCACACGCACACGCACACGCACACGCACACGCACACGCACGCACACGCACACGCACACGCACACGCACACACACACACACACACACGCACCTCGCGCTTCCACGCACGCACGCACCCTCAGCCCTCTCCTCTCTCCATCCCACATTCCCACTCTGTCTGTAAACTTACGTGCCAGTTTAGGAGTTGTCCTCCTCTTGGCTTGATTGGCAGAAAATAAAGCAAGTTGCTGTTTTTTCCCCCACACCATTTGTCCGCCACGGTGTATCTCCCTCCTCATCATTCAGCCAGGCGGGGAGAGAAGCGGAGTCCAACCGAAACAGAGTCGTGGTTCCCGGGCGTTGAAGTGAGAGCCGCTCCGCTCCCTCCGCCGCCCCCCATGCACCCGGCGGTAGTTCCGCGCGGTTTCAGTCCGCAGCGCGGTGCCTCCGGGCCGGCGTGCGGTGCGGTGCGTGCGGTGTCCGCGGTGTGTGGCTGGAGCTGTGCTCTCTCCTCTCCTCTGTAGCCCTGGAACAAGAAAAGCCGTTTATGGAGACACACAATCTGAAAAGGGGGCCGATTTAAAAAGGAGAAGAATGCAACGAAGAACAACAAAAGTCAGTTATAGCAAAGTCTATGGGCTCTCCTCTGCTGTCTTCCACCCCCTAGCTTAGCCCACATAATGAGCAGGGAAAAAAGCTTTATATTTTGTTCACTGGGTATTCACAGATAATTTGAAGCCATTGTTTCTGCCACAGATGGTTCTTTTTAATACAATAACGGTGCTCTTTGTGAATAGCGAGCCCACAATAAAAATCTAAAGCGTCCTCCTGAATAACCATTTTGTTCTCTCTTGTATGGGCCGAACAAAGGCGCCAGTGAGGTAATGGCCTGCGTTATTGAAAGCCTCAGAATGGGGATTTGATAAAGATTGAATTTTTCTTTTTTTCACCGCCCGCGCTCCTTTTCCCTTTCGCACAAAGTACACGGCAATGTCAAAGAGAAACTGACACGGTGTGAAAAGAAGAGGAGGTTGTAAAAAAAAAAGTGCTTGGTGCTGCAAGTTGCACAGGTTGTAGCAGGACATGTACAGTCCATACTCTATAGCCTACCAGACAGTCCCTTTTTAATCATAATATTCACACCCATCCATTACACACGGCTAATACATAAATAATACCAATAACATAGCAATAATAATAATTATTAGCCTACATTATTTTTTATTCTTGTAGGCCTACCTTTTGCAACTTTTATAAAAGCCTGTTTTGGTTAGGATTTGACAAAAGGGAGGGTGTGTGTGTGTGTGTGTGTGTGGGGGGGGGGGGGGGTAGTTTTGACGTACCCCATGTTGAGAATCTCTCAAACTTTTTTTTTTTTATACAAATGTTTTTATATTTTTTACATTGTGTGAGATGACTTAATGCCTATAGGGTTTGTGCTGTGGAATTTGAAAAATGCTACAGTGTTCTATTGTTTTCGGACCATTTATAAGGCTTCCACAATTTGGGTGTGTAATTACAGGCAAAACTGTTCAAATGTTTTTTCAAAGAGCTATATTATGATAATTTAATCTCTGATAGAGCAATTCAAGCAAGCTCACAATGCCGTAAGCGTGCAACATTTTTGAGGTTGTAAATCAGCTATTTTCTAAAGATTCTTTGAAAATGTGGGCTTAAAAGTGGTTAAATCATAAGAGATGCAAGGTTTCGATGTCACCGTGGAGTAAAAAGCCAACAGGATGCATTGATTCCACAGCCGTGCATTATAACCAGCCACCATATAGTCTGTGGATGCTTGATGTCGTTTGTAATTAACTCATGGCTAATCAATAAAGCACTTAACACCAAACACAATGAACACAGAGGGGATGATCCCAAGCCAAACATATTGGATGTCACTGATCGTTACAATGTGAAGGCACCCTGTCTATCACACACACACACACACGCACGCACGCACGCACGCACGCACGCACGCACGCACGCACGCACACACAAGTATACAGGCTCAGGCCCAAACAGGCAAACACACATGCAAGCGCGCGCGCGCACACACACACACACACACACACACACACACACACACACACACACACACACACACACACACACACACACACACACACACACACTTCCGTATTCTAGTAGTTAGTTAAATACATATTATTACAGTACACTATAAACACCAACACATGAACAAATTACACTGAAACAAATGGACATACGGACATACCGGTACAGACACACTAGACTAGAAAGACAGACAGACAGACAGACAGACAGACAGACAAGGGAGCGAGGAGGTGAAGGAAGGAGAGGTGAAGGCAGAGAGGGGCGAGGAGAGGGAGAGAAAGGGATGACGTGATTGAAGGGAGGAGGAGGAGAGAGGACAAGAGAGGAGAAGTGGATGGCAGCAAGGCAGGTGATGAAGGGAAGAGCGAAGAAAGGATAGAAGAAGATAGGGACATAACGAGGACAACGTGAGAGAGAGACCTTTAACCAAGCCTTTATTAATCTGTGGTCACACTTACAAAAACCCCAGGACAATCTACAACATACGGTATGTGTCAGGCCTCAATCAGACATACGCGTGAGACATCTTCTCCGTATCGTTTGAGAATGAGGGGGGAAGGGGAGAGTCCAATGCATTTTCTATCTAAGTCACGTGGTTTCATGTCGTTGCCGTGTCTCTTGTTCAACCGAAGGCTGTCTTTTGGCCAAGAGACACGGCAACGACAAAAAACCATGTGACCTTCATTGACAATGATCCCCCCCTCATTCTCAGACGATACGGACACGATAGCTCTCGCAACTGTCTGTAGCGCGCCTAAGAGGTATCAAAACAAATACATTAGATTTAAAGAGAGAGGGGGGTGGGGGTGGAGGGGGGAGAGGGCCAGAGGGGGAGCAGGACACAACATGGCAGGAGAGGAGAGGAGAGTCTAACCCTAAACCAGGGGTCTTCAACAGGGGATCCGGGACCCCTAGGGGGTCCTCAGAGTTACAACAGGGGGGCCGCCAAATCTTTGTGTGATAGTATCATTCTTTTAAATTAACAACTTGAACCCTTGTATCCCTATTCTGAGGAGAACTTTAGCCAAAAATAGCAGATCTACAAGCTCGCAACGCCTCGCAGCGCGAGTCAACGATTTAAGCGGTTAAATGTCTGAAAAACTCATTAACACAAATCCAACTTAGACTGATGACAGTGCTGTCAAACTAGTCGATGAAAATCTGCAACAACATTTCATACAATATCTAGTGTGGGTCCCTGCTTTATCTCCCTCTCATAAGGGGTCCTTGGCCTGAAAACGTTGAAGACCCCTGCCCTAAACCTTAGCAGAAACCTAACCTCAAGAGATGCTATAAATCAGTCCATCCATTTATTGCAGTGATATTGAGCATTTCTTTGTTGTCGGGTGGAAATCTTGCATGTCCAAAACCGTTTGTTTACTATTCACCATTTTAAAAACGATTTGAACAAATGAAAATAGCTGATCTACAAGCACACAACGCCTCGCACCGACACACACAACAACGCACTGCACACAACAGACCAGTTGTGTGCTTGTAGATCGGCTATACTTTCACTAGTTTTGAACCGACAGTCTTGAATGGTGAATCGGGACTTTACAAAAAAATCGAACCTCTGTTCGAAGTGGAGCTGTGTGTGTGTGTGTGTGTGTGTGTGTGTGTGTGTGTGTGTGTGTGTGTGTTGTGTGTGTGTATGTGTGTGTGTGTGTGTGTGTGTGTGTGTGTGTGTGTGTGTGTGTGTGTGTGTGTGTGTGTGCAACAGCACCCCTCCCTTAACATGTGTGGTCAGAAAAGGTTACTGCAGGCTACATACAGACAGACACGGACGGAGACAGACCCACACACACGGCCACGTATAGGGAGCTTGTGTTCCACACAGCTCCAAAAAAACATACTCATTTGAAACTTGGAGATACACGGTTTCCGCACGCTTCTCTATTACAGGGGTTCCCAAACTTTTTTGTCTCAGGGCACCCGATAAATATATTTTTAATCCGAGGCACCCCTACATTATAATTTTCACTCCCAGCACCTTATATTTATAGCATATTGTTGTTGTCGGGTGGAAACCTTGTACAGGTATGTCCAAAATGATTTGAATTTATCATCAATAAAATATACTAAAACTAGTGAAAACAGCAGATCTACAAGTGTGCTTGTAGATCAGCTGTTTTCACTAGTTTTGTGCTACAGTCTTGTATGATGAAGTAGACATTTGAAACTTGGAGATACAAGGTTTCTGCCAGACAGTGATGATATTTTAATGATTATGTTGCCATAATAGCCATTTTGGTTAGAACTGACTGAAAATAACTTTGTACTTCAAGTTTAAAATGATACTAAATATCTTTTCAAGTGTCCTAATAAATTCCAAATATTATCAAATTATCTCGCGGCACCCCAGGGTGCCCCGTCACCCACTTTGAAAACCCCTGCTCTATTAGGCGGTGTGGCTCTGCTGCCAGAACTACTGTGTGCAGGCATGACAGATGTGATTGTGAGCTCACAGAGTCGGGAGAGACACAGTTATTACATGGACATGATAATAGACATATGAGGCCCTCACAGGGCAGAAGAACCTACAGATGATCATAGACATGCAGTGTGAACCGCATGGAGTGTCATGCTGACACGCTGACGGCCTGAATGCTAGCGCTCTACAGCAGCAGGCTGCATGGGGGGAGTCTGTTTACTGACAAGCGCTCATTTTGTCACTGTGAGGCAGAGAAACCTTGTATCTCCAAGTTCCAAATGTTTTTTCGTAAATTAAAGCCTGCTTCATCATACAAAAGTGTCGCACAAAAGTAGTGAAAATAACAGATTGTAGATCGGCTATTTTCACTATTTTATTCACGTCTTTAAAATAATAAAAAAGAGGAGGTTTTGGACATACAAGGTTTCTAAAAAAAAAACAGCTGTTGGGCTGAGGTCAGAATCCAAAAAGAATCAAGTATGCACTGCTGGCAGGGGTCATCACAATGCTGGCTTATGGTGGACACTTTGATCAAAATTCAATTTTTGCCACGGACATACAAAATGAGTGGACAATAATATTACCAGAAACATATAAAGATCTAGCCCTGAAAGACCATAACAGGTCTATGACTCTGAGAGTGTACAAATGGAACCAAATGGACCCTCTCAGAGTTAAGGCGGTCCTTGCAAATTAAACATTTGAGAACCACTGGCATAGTTAAGGGGGTTCCACACTACGCACGGTCACCGCCTCCAAGTAATTCATTTTCAATGAGAGGCGGGCGGCTTTTTCAGCCGCGCAGTGAAGTTTTGGGGCGGCGAGGAGAGCGGGCGCGTTCCTGTGAAATCCCCACGAGCGTGCTCGTTTGTGCATGCGTACGCGGGCGGTGAGAGATGGATTGTGTTCATCTTTGTGAAATACCGCGCAGCGTTTACTCACTGAGCGAGAGTGTGTTTGTGTCTCACCGCGGCGCGGCCACCACTGATCCTAGCGGCAGCCCCGACGGCAACCGCCTGTAGTGTGGAGGGCACCTTAGACTTCTGTTTTGCATGTCGTTGTAAATCAGTGTCATACATATTCTGAAGAAATCCTAGTGGAGGCTTAACATTCATTAACTGGGTGTTATGATCAAAATAATACAAATAAAGTAAAAAAAAGAATAAAGAAAAATGTCACGGACAAGACCAAGTCTTTGCCACGGACACATTTGTTGGTGTATGGACATATTGATGACCCCTGACTGATGTGTCATCCTCCAAAGCGTACTAGACATTTATTTGGTTCCTTTTCATTGGATGTGATGTTTGGAGCCTATACTGGCTTCATCAGACTTAAGTGACGTCCAATTGGTGTAAAGGGACCAAATACATGTTTAAACTTTAGTGCATGACCCGGTGTGCAGACCTCCGGGAACGGCAGTCCTAGACAGACCATAGACAGACCAGTCCAGAGGTGTAGACAAAAAGACTAGCCTACTAAAGTGAACGCATTGGGGCTTTAGTTTAGAGCAGGGGTCTTCAAAAGGGGGGTCCGGGACCCCTAGGGGGTCCTCAGAGATACTACAGGGGTCCTTCAAATCTTTGTGTGATTTTTATCACCTTTTATATATTAACCACTTGAACCCTAACATCCATATATTAACCACTTGAACCCTAACATCCATATTCTTTAGCCAAAAATAGCAGATCTACAAGCTCACAACGCCTCGCGCTGTGAGCTTGTAGATCGGCTATTTTCGGCAAGATGTTTGGTGTTTATTATGTTTGTTAAGTATTGACGGTGCAAGTGTTTAAATATCTGAAAACACACATTAACATGAATCCAAAATACACCGATGATTATGCTGTCAAACGATGAAACTACCGGTATGGAAACTATGATAAGGTTGTGGGGGTCCCTGCTTCATCTCTCTCTCAAATAAGGGGTCCCTGGCCTGAAAACGTTGAAGACCCCTGGTTTAGAGTTAGACCAACAGTCAGGACGCTGCTGTGTGTGTATATCTATCGGTACGGCCTGTCTGACAAATAAAAACAATGGCGTTCTGTGCGTGTGCGTGAGAGAGAGAAAGAAAGAGAGAGAGATACAGACACAGACAGATTCAGACAGAGTGTTTCCACAGACCCACGTTGAATAGGCGTAGCAGCAGTGTCATGTCTGCTGGGCGAGAGAGGAGCATGGCGTCTTATCTTCTCTATCTACCGTATAGTGTATAGTGAATCCCAGACATAGCGCTCCCATTAGAATAACTGGACCACTTTTTAATTAGAAACAGCAGCCAGTAGAGCCAGGGGAATGTGATAGCATACTGAGCAGCTATATGGACGGCATCTCCAATGGAGGGGGATCGGCCTCCAGAAAGAATGGTATCATCACAAAATGCTAATGCTTCACAACTGCCCCATTGACGCAAGCGTGCACCCCAAAACCCCCATCGCACACGCACACATGCACGCACGCACGCACACACAGACACACACACACACACACACACACACACACACACACACACACACACACACACACACACACACATTGTTGTCGGGTGGAAACCTTGGACTTGTATGTCCTAAACCGTTAGTTTTTTATTCATCATCTTAAAAAAAAAAAAAAATAGTGAAAATAGCAGATCTACAAGCACACAACGCCTCGCACCGCGAGGCGTTGTGTGCTTGTAGATCTGCTATTTTCACTAGTTATGTGCGACACTTTTGTATGATGAAGCAGGGCTTTAATATACCAAAAAACATAGACATTTGAAACTTGGAGATACAAGGTGTCCTCCCGACAACGATGATATAATAGCACGATACAAACGCATACGCACATACTCGCACACGCACACGACACGTTGCTGTTTCTCTTCCCAGGGCCTGGGCTGAATGGGGAGGAACAGTTGTGTTGGGTGAGTGACACGGCCGGGCCATGAAGTATAAATTAGTCTCAATCAGTGAGAACGAGGGTCACGTCTGAAGAAGACAAGGCCAGCCAGCTGTCAATCATGTCACACACACACGCACACACGGTTACAAAGGAACACACACACACACACACACACACACACACACACACACACACACAAAGAGCACATACACACACAAACACAAACACTCATACAGACACGTACTTGTGCACACACACACACACACACACACACACACACACACGCACGCACGCACGCACGCACGCACGCACGCACGCACGCACGCACACATGCACACATGCATGCACTATCATAGTTCTATTAACAATGCATTAGCACAACTAGCGATCTGTGTGGCTTCACCTGTCATTTTGAGGTACACCTACGGTAGTAAAGGCTCATTCATACTAGGGAACCCCTCACTTTTTGGGGTGATGGGGTGATAGGGTGATGGGGTGATGAGGTGATGGGGTGATGGGGTGATGGGGTGATGTGGGAAAGTAAAAGCAGGGGAGATGTGTCGGTGTCGGGGTTTGCGGTGAAGCGCTCTTCACCTGTCGGGGTTTGCGGTGAAGCGCTCTTCACCGCGGCTAATGACGTAATGTTGTAGTTTTCTGACTTTAGAAAACTACACTGCGGTGGATCGCTCTTCCTTCACCTTCGCTGGAGAATGAATGAGCATTAACGGTGAATGAATAATTGCCACCTTAATGGAAGGTGTCAGGGTATTCCACATGTTGGTGGCAGAGTAGTAGAATTAGAATTTCCGCTTCGTTTTAGTTTGTTCTAAATTTGTGTCGTGCACCAGATCATTGTCGCTCCCTCTGGTGTGGCGGTGTGTAGGGATGGGACGATACGCGATATTATCGTTTATCGTGATAAAAACACTCCGAATAATCGTATTGTGGAGGTTTAATTTATCGTGATATCGTCCTCCGTCATGCACTGGGATCAATTCACCTTTTATTTGCTAAGCTGCATATCCGGTACAACTTGAACTTTTTTCACTCTCTATCAAATGTATCATCCATCCATCCATCCATACATCCATCCATCCATCCATCTTCAACCGCTTATCCGGAATCGGGTCGCGGGGGTAACAGTTCCAACTGAGATCTTTTGAAAATAGCATACGTATTGGCATCAACATAATTATAGTTAAAGTACCAAAATCGTGGATTAATGTATGTTTTAATATAATCCTTTATATCTGCAAAGTAACTATAGTTCCTAAAGTATTCAAATAATTGTAGTGGAGTAAAAGATCCGAGATGTAGTCGAGTAGAGGTAAAAGAAATTGGAAATTGGAAATACTCAAGTAAAGTAAAAACACCTCCAAATTGTACAGTACTTCAGTAAATGTACTTAGTTACTTTACACCACTGCGTGGACTTATGGATGATCCTGTATTGGTGGAGAGCAGGGCTATATAGGAACAACAACTCAGAACATCTGCAACTTGTCACATGATTTTGTTCTGTGTTTATTACAGCCAACATGACATTTGGTAACACCGTGGAAAAATACTTAATTACAAAACCGGCTTACATGGTTTAAGTTTTCATAAGAGCCAAGCCCTATCAGTTGATTGAGGGTTTCTTACGGAGAAGTCAAGTTATTTGACGGACAAAACAGCTGAGCATCATTAGGAGACAGATTAGAATGATCAACTCACATTATCTGATTGATCACACATAGTTGAGGATAACGTCACTGTCGGGCAGAAACCTCGTATCTCCAAGTTTCAAATGTGTATGTTTTTTCGCGAAGTAAAGCCCTGCTTCATCAGACAAGGCCGTCGCACAAAAGTAGTGGAAACAGCCGATCTACAAGCACACAACGGTGCGAGGCGTTGTGTGCTTGTAGATCGGCTTAGCCTTTTATCATCTAAAAGGCTAACCCTTTTAGATGATGAAAACGAACGGTTTTGGACATACAAGGTTTCCACCCGACAACGGCGATAAGCTTGTCCTCATCATAGTCACTCCGGCCACCTAAGACGACTGAACTGACATCATATTAAAGTGGCATTTCATAGAATAGCTGTCATGTGATTGACAGCTAATAATGATCACAATTCCCCCCGAAAAAAAGTGCAAATAACATCACTTAAGTGACATCTCATAAGATCTGAGGAACGTCATTTGATTGACGGTTCATGGTTGGTCACTGACAGATCTCTTGGCCAAAATAAATGTCACAGCAACATTACATGACTGTAGTACTTAGGAGAGCCAAACATTGCTTGATTGATATGTTGGATGGTCTGGATGAGGATTTATCATGCCGTTTGATTAATCCTAAAATATAGGGGCGGGATACTAACATTAATCTAATTGGCTTGCTGAGTACATTGGTAATTTTGTCGATTTAAAACTATGGCGAAACGTGTTCGTCGACTGAACAATTCACTGAAGAAAACTAAATGATAAAAGCAATGAAAACTAAAACTAAATATATTGACAATTTCGTCAACAAATAAAAACTAGACTAAAATGTTATATAGGGACTAAATGAAGAAGAGATGCAGTAGAACTAAAAGACAAGTCATTTTATGTTTGGTTGTGTGCTTGTCGATATAGACTATTTTCAGGAAAGAGATTTGATGTAGAGAGGGAAAGAATTGTGGACAAAGCATATAGAGCCAACTCAGATCAAGTATAGAAGGTATAATTATAAGTACAGTCAGATGGAGACAAGTGCAGAAAATAAATGTCAAGAGGTAGATGGACCAAGGGTTCCCAAACTGTAGGCATTCCATTTAGTTTGACTCGGTTCCACAGATAAATATTGTGAAAATAGCCAAACTGCAGGCTCACGAGGCAAGGCTATAGTTGCACAATGTTTGCCTCTTTCTTACATAATATTTGACAGTTTGGCCAATTTGGTATTAAAAAGTTCACTTCAGAAATGTGCAGATAGCCTGTATACACGTATACTGTATGTTGGTGGTCTGTGTACTGCTGTTGAGTGAGAAAACAATCCCACCCCCGAAATAGTTTGGGAACCACTGAGACGGGACAAGGAACAGCATACAGACAGACAACAGAGAAGAAGTAGAGACAGACATGGATGCGTGGCGTGCATAGTGTTTTGCCTGCGGTATAGCTGTCAGATCATGCCACTGTCATGTCAAACATGAACACGTGGTGGTCCTGACATGAAGTCAATTGCTCACATATGCTTACTGATCTGGTGTCCTCATAGAATCGGACCGTCTAGTGACATATGGCCAGGGGCGTCGCACCAAATTCTGGGCCATGGGTACAAGGATTCAGTGCGGGCCCCCCATGAATGTTCTTCACCGAGTGCCGCGCTGCAAGCTTGTAGATCTGCTATTTTTGAAAAATCGTGAAAATTCTTTGAAAGTCTTTGAATATTTCAAATCCTTCTAAAGCTTTTTGAAAAACCTGTTTCTATGTCAGTGGTGCTTAGATTTTTTCATGTAAAGGACCCCCAAAATGATACGTATTTGGCCACGGACCCTCTTATTTAGTTCCAGGGACCCCCCCAGAAGCAAAACTTGAGTTAAGAAATGTTCGCTTAAAAAAAAAACATATATTCAAAGATTTGCACACATTTTTGCGACTTTTCAAAAATAGCAGATCTACAAGCTCGTAAGTATATCTGCTATTTTTCAATAGCTAAAGTATAAAATAATTAAGGCCCTAATAACTCAGTCCCACTCCCCCCCCCCCCTTGTGACCCCCTGCATATGGCTGTAAAGGGGAAAGAGTGGCTAACTATGAGACAGAGAGAGAAAGACAAATAGAGACGCGAGAGAGAGAGAGAGAGAGAGAGTGAGAGAGTGAGAGAGAGAGAGAGAGAGAGAGAAAGACAAATAGGGAGAGGGGGAAAAGAGAGTGAAGTTCTATTTGACCCTAAACAGAAAGAAGGCTACACAATGGCAGAGTATTTGACAAGCGTGACTGATAACAGACTCTGTGGACATTCACGCTGCGATGCATTTTGAGCTGTGTAGATCGGCTATTTTTGCTTCTTTTGAATTGGAATCCTATTTTTTTTTCTTTTTTTTTTATTGGAATCCTGAAATGTAACATTTTGATTTAAAAATGTTACATATACTAGTCATTAAGCTACTCATATAGACTGACGGAATTAAAGCAGGTCATGTTTGAAATAGTAACAGCTGAAATAAATAATATATCAGTATTCCGGTATTAACCAGCGGGCCGCATTAAGTGAAGGTGAGGCCGCATGTGGCCCCCGGGCCGCCAGTTGCCCATGTATCTTGATCAGACTACAGCGCCACACAGAAGCATCAGAAGTAGCA
>NC_137810.1:16499221-16501721 GCF_963921795.1 Nannobrachium achirus | reverse complement strand
ATCATATTTTAACTGGGGACCCCCCTCCCCCCCCCCCCCCCCACACACACACACACACACACACACCCTGACACACAGCGTTGCGAGGCGTTGTGAGCATGTAGATCTGCTATTTTCACAATTTCTGCCCTCTAATATTTTGCCAATGTTTAATTTGTCATTTCAGAGGTAATAAAAAGTCCTTCAATTGTCACTTTATAAATGTGCACTGTCTATGTACACTTACAATTTATGCTGGTTTGTTTCCTGTTGAGTGAGAAAACAATATGTTGCACATTAAAGTTAATCATCTGAGGACCCCCCAAAATAATTTGGCGACCCCCCTAGGGGTCCCGACCCACAGGTTGAGAACCCCTGTACAAGGATGACATCAGTCATGTATGGCAGTGCTATGATGTTAGCGCTGTGGCGTCAAGGCATATCCATATTGGACAAAAAACAGAGACAGACACACAGAGATATTCTTGGGCGTTATAGATAGATATTACATTATGCTCTCACACCATAGACTGTATAAAAGATATGGACAAAGCGAAGCCATTGGTTTCTATGCAGCGCAAATGACACAATATGGGTCCTTGGCATGGGTGTTGCCATCATAAAGGCACCAAAGGATGCTATTGGCTGCCAACGGTCACGTGCAACCGCAGAGATACATGGGAGAATGTGGTCGGAGCCTCCCGAAATACAGCACACGAAGAAGAACACAGCCGGCTGGTATCAGTTTAGTTGGCCACGCCCCCCGCAACTTTATCATTTATTTTAAAATAAATAGGACCGAATTTCGACAAAACGCATATGATGGTGATTGAAAGGCAATTTTTAACTAGCGATAGGAACCATAAAGTATTCATGAAAATGTAAATTAAGGTTAGAACACGAAAGGGGAAAATGAATGGGATCCAATGGAGAACAATTCTTTTTGCGATCGGCCGGGGGTAAAACAGCGCAACTAGCGGCCAATCATAGGAAGTTTTACTTCCGTATTGGAGTCATTCTAAATCGGCAGAACTATGCCCCTGTCTCACACGCACAAACACCTTCTGCTGTGTGCGTAAGGAGGCGTGGGAGAGCGCACAAGCGCACGCGCACACACACGCACACACACGCACACACACACACACACACACACACACACACACACACACACACACACACACACACACACACACACACACGCACGCACGCACGCACGCACACGCACACACACACACACACACACACACACACACTGTGTGAACGTTCCTGCGAGACTGTCACAGTAAGGTGTCATGTTTACTGGGGGATGTAAACATGAGACGTTTGACAAACAGGTCAATATTTGAGCTTTTTTTTTTCTTTTTCTTACAGCCTTGTCTTTGTGGGGTCTAGACCGCTTCAGAGCCGATGTTCTGTATGCAGACATATCCAGATGGACCCTTGTTGTTCACACGTTTGTTCATTACGTTGTTGTTGTTGTAAACAACTAGTTCAGTGTGGTATAACGCACCGAAAATAGCCGACCTCCAAGCTCACAACACGTCACGCGTTGTGAGCTTGGAGGTCTGCTATTTTCAATATTTCAACCAAAAGGCCTTTTTAGAAATTTCAGCCCCTGCCTCTTGTGTGGTCTGCTATTTTCAATATTTCCACCAAAAGGCCCTTTTAGAAATTTCAGCCCCTGCCTCTCTAACATTCTCTGCACGTCCCTGCTTGAACACAATTGGAGAACCAAGTAGGGAGGAGAAGACGGAGGAAAGAGAAGAGCATCTGCTTTCACAACGCATTCACCGGAGAACCGGAGCTGCCGTAACTCATTTGCATTCATTTGTAACACTCTGAGAACGAAAGCACGAAAGTAACCAAATGGCATTTGGTTACTTTGTGCACTCTCAGCGTTATATTAAAACTCGTGATTGAGGCAGTGGTTAGCCTTTCTGTGTGGAGTTTGCATGTTCTCCCCGTTTCTCCTAGGGTTAATACCCTCACAAAAACATGCAGTAATCCTGGTCTCAATAATGCCTCCCCCTGGCCAGCCAGGGCGGCTGATGGAGAGGAAAGGAACTGGTTGGAATAACGTGTTCCTTCCACGCGCTACGTCCATCCCGGGGAAATCCCCCCTGTCAGGTGAAAAGAAACAACTTGGACTACTCATGCATTGAAGGAAGCATGAGGTCAGTCCGTTGTCTCCCCAGGCGCGGCAGACGGAGAGCAGAGCCCAGGATTACATAGGCAATTGGCACTGGGTGAAAATGGGTTGCAAAATCGTGGGATAACATTTTAAAGTAAAAAAAAAGAAAAGAAAATCGTGATTTTACAGTGGTGTCCCGTCCTGTAATGTTGTGCATTGTGTTGGCATGTGGATATGATCTCTCTCACAGTGTCGCAGCTGTTCTAGAATCTAGACCAGGGCTCCTCAGGGCCAGGGGCGTCACACCAAATTCTGGGCCCTGGGTACAAGGATTCACTGCGGGCCCCCCATGAATGTTAACTATTGAAAAATAGCAGATATACAAGCTCA
>NC_137810.1:16484221-16489221 GCF_963921795.1 Nannobrachium achirus | reverse complement strand
TCGCTTTTCGCCCTTAGGCGTCTTACTGGTAGTTGCGACCGTAGGTCGCACTTACTACAGAAAGCTCCACCAGGTGTCCGTGCGTCAGTCAGTCCGTCCGTCACACGTCAGACGTCACACTTTTGCCCTGCTCATATCTCCGCAACCGTTGCCCCGATCCATGCCAGATTTTGCACACACACTCCTTACCTGCCAAACTACAACCTCCAAGGACCCCCGGAGCTCCAGGGACCCCCAGCTCCCTCGGGGACCCCCAAGTGTAAAAAATGAGCACATGTGCAAAAATTACCAAATGACCACCCCAACGGGGCTGCTCACGGGGAATTCCTGGGGACCACCCACTCCTGGTGCTCCAGAACGGATGCAAAAGTGGTGACGCCCCCAGTGGAGGACCCCCTCCACTGCAGCTCACATAAAATGCCGTAACTCGGCCTAGGAGCGTCCGGGAGAGCCGGGGCCGGTACCTATTCGTCCGCCAAGGCAACGCGGAGACCCCACCCCTCATTTCTCACATGGCCCTCTTCTAGCGCCACCTTCAGGCCGATTTTTACAACACATTTTTGCCCACTACTCCTACAGTTTTGGCCCTAAAATCACGCAAATTGCTACACAATATGTCTACACTCATCCCATCAACATGAATCTGTCCCATATAGCGCCACCTTCAGGCCCATTTTTAAAAACACATTTTTGGACACTGCTCCTACAGATGTTGCCCTAAAATCACGAAAATCACTACACAGTATGTCTACACTCATGTCATCAACATGGCTCAGGCAGATTTTGGCAAAACACATTTTTGCCCTATTTGTGGAGATAAGTGACCTACGGTCGCTTATCTCCCGATTAGGGAGTCTTACTGGTTATACAGAGTGAATGGCCCTTGAGATGGCAGGAGAGTGGATGGAGGGATGGACAGACAAAGGTAAAGAGGAAAGCAGGAATGGAGTGATGTAATGGAGGGATGGAGAGACGGAGGGGATGATGTTAAGGACAGCACGGATGGAGGGATGGGGAAAAGAGGAATGAGAGGGTGGGAGGGTGCAAAGGAATTGACCCGAGAGGGAGAGAAAGGCAAAGACAAAACAATAGAGAACAATAGGTAGCGAGAGTACGCTATACTTCCTCCATTGTGTTGTATTGGACAGAGCCATGTGGCTCCAGCACTGATAACCAACAGTGTCTATTCAATACTACCTGACTCTCCTCCAACATCGCCATACAGTGTTAATGGCCTCCTAGCTGAATGGTTACATCTTACCATTAGCCAACAGTAAGGTCACAGACTAGCAGGGGCCGTGGTTAACGGATGAGGAGGACTCCAGGTTGTACTGGTATTGTTTGCGACTTCAATTCTCATGCTCGAATTATGGTAGGGAAAGGCTCCTTGGCCTTCTCTTAGCATTCACTGTATAGGACCCCACCCCCACTGCCAAGGACAAGAGGCTGAATGGCCTCCACTGCTTTATGGAGCAAGATGCAAACCTTGTATGTCCAAAACCGTTCGTTTGTTTTGCATTTATACTGAAAACAGCCGATCTACAAGCACACAACACCTCGCGGTGCGAGGCGTTGTGTGCTTGTAGATCGGCTGTTTTCACTACTTTTGTGCGACGCCTTGTATGATGAAGCAGGGCTTTACTTTGCGAATGAACATACAGATTGGAGATGCAAGGTTTCCGCCCGACAGCGACGATAGAGAGCACTGCCGTGTGCACCTGAGCTATAGTCCAACACGCCATGCAGGCTTCTGGTAGTTGTATCTCTGTCACCACTGGCTCTGAATCATGTGTTCCAGTGTAGAGGAGTCAACAATACAAAAATAAAAAAGAATACATTCAGAAAACTGTTAGGATTTAGAAGACATTTGTAGAATCGGCCTTGTTAAATAATATCAATTTGGATGATTAAATCCATAACCGAATAAGACTCAGAGACAGCCAAAGGACTATATCTTAAATTGTTGTATTTGAAGAGAGCAGACAAGGAGGACAATGCAGAAAACACATCCAATCCGTTTCACGGTGGGAGCTCTCTCTGACAAAATGGTGGTCAGAGATTTGTATATAAAAGAATTACAGTACATGATAGTTAGGCGTGGGACAAGTTCATAGGTTCTCAGATCAAAACAAGAATACAGAGACACGTACAGTAGGGTCCTGGTAACGTTCCACACACTGTAAGCATGGAAACATGGCACTTCCGGGTGGAGGTGGCATGGCACAATACTGTATATTTATTGAATTCAAACGATAGGATATTAACTACCAAAATTATCTAACAGGCCTATATCAGAGGTTCTCAAACTTTGTCATGTCAAGGATGCCCAAAATGATATGAATTTGATCGCGAACGCCCACCTCAAAATATTTTGTTCCAGGGACCCCCAGAAGCAAATATTTGAGTAAAAAAAACTCTGAATTTGGGTCTTGCCTTAAGCTAGAGGTGGGCAACTTGGATGATGGAGAGGGCCACTATATTTCCACACTCACTCCAGTGGGCCACAGTGCATATTGTCGAGCAAAAGCCTCTCATCTCCAGTAAGAGTAGCGAAAAATAGCCCATCTACAAGCTTAAAACGTGTCGCACTGCGACACGTTTTAAGGATTCCAATTCAAAAGTAGCAAAAATAGCCGATCTATAATTAAGGATTCCAATTCAAAAGTAGCAAATATAGCCCATCTACGAGCTTATAGATCGGCTATTTTTGCTACTTTTGAATTGGAATCCTTAATTATCTTTTCTTATTTTTTTAATTGGAATCCTTAAATGTAACATTTTGATTTAAATTCAAATGCATTCAGTTATACTTATGTTAACTTTATGAATTGAAATACAAATATTGTATACAAAAAAAGACTAACATTTTAATTAACTGAAGTAATTAAAGCGGGTCAGGTTTGCACGTTTGGAATTGGAACAGCTGAAATCAATAATATATCAGTATTTCAATATTGACCAGCGGGCCACATTAAGTGAAGGTGGGGGCCGCATGTGGCCCCCGGACCGCCAGTTGCCCATGTATGATAGATGCTGAATAGATCCACGCATGTGAGGACAGTAACAGGTGTAAATAGATGTGTGAGACCAGTAACAGGATCTAAATGGCTGTGACGGACAGTGACAGAGCGCTAGCTAAACGTACAGCTTGTATACTTCATCCATCATGCTGCCATGAGGCATGCCATCTTGAACCGCCGCTTGACGAGAGGTCGGCTCTCAATCACAACAATCCCACGGAGGCTTGAACCAACGACAGCAGTGTGAGAGGGGGGAGGGGGGGGGGATGACGGTTATCTAATTGTTTCAGCGATTCTCATTAATTAATTTCCCTTCCTTTGAATACACTGGAAACACTGCATAGGGCTGGGACGTATAGGTAATAACACAGCATAATGAGAGTGAGAGTGAGAGAGAGAGAGAGCACAGCTACTCGCAGCTATAGCTGTCACACAAAGAGGCACAATGAGGCGCCGGCAACAAAACAGCCACTTAAAAAAAACAGCCCGGCAAACAGAGAGCAAATTCAATTAGAGAAGTAATTAGTAGATACAGGGCCAGGCAGCGGGCCGGGGCGACGCCTCGACACAGAAATTAATAGACGCGGATAGGACGAGGACTCTGTCGTAATTAAGAGGCAATCACCTATGTCAATGAATACCTAAAAAACACGGCAGCCCCGACGCAAAACTATTAATTCAGTGATCAAAAAATGTTTGGGGAGATGATTAATACAGCAAATTCATTTTAAAAGACTAATTTCTGGAAAGATAGCAAGACAATTGCACATAATGTGCTCCGCCTGGCATTTATATTGCTAATTAATTTTCTTTTTCTCAGTTTTTCTGATAATTTTGTGGAGGCATTTCTCGTATACGTGTGCATTTGTGTGTGTGTGTGTGTGTGTGTGTGTGTGTGTGTGTGTGTGTGTGTGTGTGTGTGTGTGTGTGTGTGTGTGTGTGTGAGAGAGAGAGAGAGACCTTGCATCATGTACAGTCAGTGTACACACATTCATGTGTGTGTTTTGCCGCATAAAGTACAGTGTGCATGTTGTCTCCCAGAACTAGACTGAAACGCCTCTTAACAGAGTCGCACAACCTCCTACACACACACACACACACACACACGCACACGCACACACGCACACGCACACGCACACGCACACGCACACACATGCACACACACGCATGCACACGCATGCACACACGCATGCACACACGCATGCACAGCACATGCACCAAGAAAACGCAACAAAACACAAACTTGCTGCTGCTGCTGCTCCTTCCTTCTTCTACTTCGCTACACCCCCCCCCCCTTATCTCCTCTGCTACCCCCCCCCCCCCCCCCCCCACCCCCCACCTTTCCATACAAAAAGACAGCAATTAAATTAGACGATAAGGGAGCGAAATAAATCAGCAGGTTTATTGATTGATTTGTCTCTCTCGGGGAGGATGGAGAGACGGCAGGCGTGTGTGTGTGTGTGTGTGTGTGTGTGTGTGTGTGTGTGTGTGTGTGTGTGTGTGTGTGTGTGTGTGTGTGTGTGTGTGTGTGTGCTTGTGTGCGTGTGCGTGTGCGTGTGTGTGTGTGTGTGTTTTTGGGGTGTCTGGGGGACAGCTATCATTTCAGGCTGATGGCTTCTCTATCAGTACACAGCCGTTTGGCTAACTAATTACTCTGTTTCTAAAATCCCTCAGACACACACGACAGATAGAGATAGAGAGAGGCTTTTCTACCAAAACAACATGCATGCACACATGCACACATGCACACGCATACACACACACACACACAAACAGAGAGAGGCATCTGACAGTATGAGGACTGGAGTATTGTTAGAGCAAATGAACCACAAGCTGCCATTAAAAAAAACATGATGTTTACTCGGCAGTCCATCACGTACGCGCACACCTGGCATGGTGATGTTACTGCCCGATAGTGTTTAGTGTCACAGAGGAGACGATACTGTCTGCTGGTCATTCATCACTGTGGGCTGCAAGGGT
>NC_137810.1:16480362-16484021 GCF_963921795.1 Nannobrachium achirus | reverse complement strand
CTTTGGAAATGTAAACATATGTTTTCTATGCCAATAAAGCCCTTTGAATTGAATTGAGAGAGAGAGAGAGAGAGAGAGAGAGAGAGAGAGAGAGAGAGCATGGGTGTAATCATTATTATTACACATAAATAATGATGTGGAAGGAGCACTTTCACATGTTACGATCTGTTGGAATCCACCTGAAGACACAACAAACTGCTGCTGTACTGCAGTGCAGTTGAACTGAGGAGAGTTTAGGGTTGTGTCCTAAAACATAGAACAAAAACTGCAGCTAAAAACTATTGGCAGCATGCGTTTATTCAGATATTATTAACAAATCGTCTCTGTCGGGTCAGGGTGGAAACCTCATATGCCCGAAACTGTTACTTTTCAGGATTCACATTCCTAAATAGAAATTATAGCAGATCGACAAGCTCAAAACAGGTCGATTGGCACCGCATTCCGAGCTTGCAATACTTTCGTGCGATGGTGTGATGGCGTAGTAGGACGTTAATTTACAAAAAGTTTAAATATGCAGATAAGAGGTTTCTACCTGACAGCGACGTAATGCTGTCCCCGTTCATTGATTGAGAGCAGAGCATTTTAAAGTGACGATGGGCTGATTTCTCCGGTTCTTCATCATCTCCCTTTTTCTTTTTTAAATACAGATTTAGTTTCTCTGGTGTGGGTTAGAAGAAATAACAAAAGATCTCCATACACACAATTTACATATTCGTCTGCGACAGTCGAGGTTATTTGGAGCCCCATTTCGGGAGCGATGTGAGGGGGAAATATCCACTTAGCCTTATCATCTCCCACCATCGAGGCTCATAAGCCAGGCAACGGGGGCTGAGAGGAGAGGATAACATTAATATGGCGTCCGATTTCTATGGGGAACTAGTTAATACTATTTACCCAAGGAAGGTAGATGATCGACTGGAGAGCTGCGGAGGAGAGCCGAGGAGAACGGTCGGACATTAAGTGGCCTTCGGAGTCCGTGGCTGCGGCTCAAAGAGCCAATTACCAGGCTAATGGAGTTAATGCCAGAGATGAGATGGGTCTGGGAGATGAGAGAGAGAGAGAGAGAGAGAGAGAGAGAGAGAGAGAGAGAGAGAGAGAGAGAGAGAGTGAGAGAGAGAGAGAGAGAGAGAGAGAGAGAGAGAGAGGGGACCAGGGGGATTCTGACACCAACTAGACAAACTCCAGCGGAGAAAACGATTAGCCTTTAATCTGATGGGCAAATCATTAATGATCAAATGTACTGTACGACACATGGAGAGAAGAAAGACACATACAAGATGTAGAAATTACAAACATGGGAGATGTGCCAAAGATCCACGCAGAGAGACTGTGAGTAAACTAAGACACACACACACACACACACACACACACACACACACACACACACACACACACATGTGCACGAGCGCACACACACACACACACACACACACACACACACACACAAACTGTCTCAGTTTAAGATCCATCATGTGAGGCTGCAGATTATATGTATGATCTCCAGGCTTATAAACGATTTAGCCAATTACTGACGTTATCTAAAAAACGCTTTAATTTGCCATTCAGCGCTGCGACAGGGGCCCTTCCAGCCGTCAATGAGGGTGATTAGAGCTGAGATTGCCGCTTCGAAAAGGCCCCAAACATCTGCTGTCAGGATGACTTGGAGATGCCAGCCCAGGAAGAAGAAGAAAAAAAAAACTTCTCCTCTTCAGAGCTCAGCATCTGATTAACCAGAAGAGGACATCGGAGGGGAGGAGAGGAGAGAGGACACTGGATGCGAGGTGAGGCGAAGAGAGGAGAGGAGAGGAGAGGAGAGGAGAGGAGAGGAGAGGAGAGGAGAGGAGAGGAGAGGAGAGGAGAGGAGAGGAGAGGAGAGTTGGTGAGTTGAGAGGAGAGGAGAGGAGAGGAGAGGAGAGGAGAGGAGAGGAGAGGAGAGGAGAGGAGAGGAGAGGAGAGTTGAGAGGAGAGGAGAGGAGAGGAGAGGAGAGGAGAGGAGAGGAGAGGAGAGGAGAGTTGGTGATCTGCCAGCCAACACAGTGTGACAGGGTACAGGCCCATCTGCGCTTCCTGACACTCAAGATGGCAGATGTAGAAGCAGATTGATTTTCATTCAGCTGTCGTGATACACAAACGGAAAGGAAACACACACGCACGCACACGCATGCACATACACACACACACACACATATACACACAAGCACGCACGCACAATCACAGTGTTTGAGAGGTCTGTCAAGGGCCTGGGCTGCTGTTGGCTGCGTCTGCCAAGCCGTTTTCTTTCCTTCCTGCTGCCATTTCCTTGTTTCGTCCTCTCTCTCTCTCTCTCTCTCTCTCTCTCTCTCTCTCTCTCTCTCTCTCTCTCTCTCTCTCTCTCTTCCGAACGCCACATCTGGTGCTCAAATTAAATCATTTACAGTCCATAGAGAGAAGCGGCGTTTAGTGACAATACAGCGGGTGGGGAATCAGAGTGTTTTCTCCAGGCTGTGACACACCGTCATCCTCTCCTACGTCTGATTAGATGTCACCAAAGTGCCGTTGGACCGGAGGCACGCTTATACCTCCTCCTCTGTTGGTTGTGAACGCTAAAGTTTGAGACATGTCAGAGAGGGTGCTGATCACTTGTGGTGACCGTGCAGGTGGCACGCGGCCCGCAAGCCTCGTCTGCGGCAACTTTACAGAAGCCATTTTGCTTCCTTCCAGGTGAGCATTTGGTTTTGTTTACTTTCGGGAGGGAGCCAATAAGGCATTTGAGTGCAGGATGCCCATCAGATATTATCTTATGATTGCATTAACCACTTGAACCCTTTGCATCCCTAATCTGGGGTGGAACGTTTGCAGAGAATAGAGCTTGGTAGATCATCTGTTTTCTGCAAATGTTCTGAGCTTGTAGATCAGATATTTTTTAGCAGTGTTCCTGGAAGGAGCTAAGCTCCAACATCTGGCTTTGTCCGGTTCCCCAAAAATGTCCGGGTCCTGAAGTAAACTGCAGCGTGGCCTACATATGGCCTACATCTGGCCTAGATATGGCCTACATCTGGCCTTGATATGGCCTACATCTGGCCTAGATATGGCCTACATCTGGCCTTGATATGGCCTACATCTGGCCTAGATATGGCCTACATCTGGCCTAGATATGGCCTACAACTGGCCTTGACATGGCCTACATGCACAAACGGCTCAAAGTTTGTTGTGTGCCCAGGGTCCCATTGGCCAAGCTTCGTAGGACGCGCTGTGATCGGCTAGAGGGATAAATAGCACCCCTCACTTCACACTAGGTGTGGAGCATCGTTTCACGTCATTGGGAGAACATACAGGAGTACATACAGTAGAATACTAGAAAATTACCAAATGGATCTATTTAAACATGTTTTTGAACTTCAGGCCCTTGACACCTACTAAGCGTAGATATTTTAGAGGAAAAATTCACACTTTACTTTCAGGTTTATGGTAAAGCATTCTTGATTAACTTTCATCGGGCGCCGCAATGAAATGCCAATTAATGGGACAAAGGAGGTTTTCAAATAAGTCGGATTCACAGCGCCAAAAAAAAAAACAATGACAACCTCTGACAGTCTGGACCCCAAAAATGCATCGACTCCCTGAATATCACATTCAGCCGCCCTTAGTAACTTTATCAATGGCCAATTCAGAGCACTAAT
>NC_137810.1:16472862-16475362 GCF_963921795.1 Nannobrachium achirus | reverse complement strand
GAAATGTAAGCAGGAAGCTCACATCCGCTTTATCCTCTAATCATTAATTTTCAGAACTTCCGTGCTCCAGACTGTATGACGGCATTTGACAATCGTGGGAGGCAACAGTCAGGCTCGCCAGACTACTTCCATACTGTATACAGGTATATATACACATACATATACAGTATACATACATTATCTACATGCATACATATATACTTTATTAACGAAAAAGTCAACAAGTCGACTCAGTCGACTTCATTACAAGTCGACTCCCACCAGAGAAAGGCGAAAGTCGAAGTTGAAAAGAATTATAATACTTTCTATTGTGAAAATAGCAGATCTACATGCTCACATCGCGAGGCGTTGTGAGCATGTACATCGGCTATTTTCACAATTTCTGCCTCTATATATTTGACAATTTGGACAATGTTTAATTTGTCATTTAGAGGTATTAAAAAGTTCTTAAATTGTCACTTTAGAAATGTGAAGATACACTCTATACACTTATGTTGGTTTGTTTACAGTTGAGTGAGAAAACAATGTTTCAAATTAAGGGGGACCCCCCAAAATAATTGCAGGGTTGTGTGATGTGATGACGTCATCAAACGATAAAGTCGACTTCAACTCGACTTTTTACTGAGTCGGGTCGACTTGCAAAAATCACAAGTCGTTAATGCCCTAATATATACGGTACATACACACACACACACACACACACACACACACACACACATATACACACATATTCACTTACAGGTGAATCTCTGTATTATATGGACCCTGCTGTGTATCGTGCATCAGGCTACGCGCGACCATATTGACTGAGGAAATCCTTCAAAATTAGCCCACGGATTCCATTTGAACGTTTCCACAAACATAGACACGTCATTTACTTTACCATGCAAACTGGCACATAAGAAATGCTGTTTGTAGAAGAGAATTGACACCGGAGAAGCTCGGACAGTTAAAGCCTTTTTTATTAAGGTACTGATACAAGAAGGAGGAGACACTACTGCAACTCCTTCTGAGTCACAAAAGATGCTATTGAGGCAAAAGGTAGCTGTTCCAAATATTAATGTGTGGGGTTTGCAAACTAGTTTTATTTTATTTTAATGTTTTCCCCGAAAAAGTAAAGTAAAGTTAAATGTAATGTTTTATTAATTTTATTTCTTTACTTGATTATTTCCAATTTACGATACTTTTACTTCTACTCCACTGTATCTCAGAGACAAATATTGCACCTTTGAAAACTTTAGTTACTTTAGATTTAGACTACTATTCCAAAACTACTTAAGCCCTATTTTATACTTTGGTTACTTGAAAATGGACAATCTATAAGCTGATCCCGTGTTAATGGGGCAAGTAAATCTGCTGTTTTTGAAAAAACATTTGGATTTTTTTGTTTCTATTTTCTATTTTGTATTATATAAATTATAGCCTATACATTGATGCAAATACCCTTGTACTCAATATAGGTTTACAGACTATGTTTATATTGTATTGCTACTTTTACTTCTAAGTAAACAATCTCATTATACAGTACGTCTTCCACCACTGATCATCAGGGTGTCATATGGGGCTGTTAAGTCTGACATCATTTTGTAGGCAGAGGAGAACTTTTGCCCCCCAAAAAAGCAAATCTTTTTACTATTTTTACTATTTACTAATTTGTCTTCTCTTTGTTGTTGAAAGGAAAGTGGTAGAATTCTACTTTAGTCGTTATTTTTGACTCGGATCTGTTGAAATAGCGAGGGACAGATTTTGACAATAAATATGCTTGGAGGTCTGACTACAAAATGATGTCACGGCTTAAAAGCTCCATACGTAGGGCAGTGGTTCTCAAAGTGAGGTTCCGGGACCCCCAGGGGTCCTTGGGGGGTTCCAGGGGGTCCCTGGCAATACCTTTTCAGATGGGGGTCCACGGCCAAACACAAATTAATTCCTAAGGATGGGGGTCCTTGCCGTGAAAAGGTTTGAGACCACTGATAACTACTAATAACCACACTAAGCTCTGCTATAGGGTGATAGTTCATGTACTCATGAAGCAAACTGCTATAGGGCAGGGGTCTTCAACAGGGGGTCCAGGACCCCTAGGGGGTCCCCAGAGTTACCACAGGGGGTCCTCCAAATCTTTGAGTGATCGAAACTTTTTTTCCTCCTTTTTTATATTAACCACTTGAACCCTAGAGCCCATATTCTGAGAACTTTAGCCAAAAATACGCCTCGCGCTGTGAGGCGTTGTGAGCTTGTAGATCGGCTATTTTTGGCAAAGAGCTTTGGTGTAGAGGGGAAAAAGCAGACTATGTACAGAATGAACGGTCAAGTTTATTAAGTATTGACAGTTCAAGTGGTTAAATATCTGAAAACACAAATTGACATGAATCCAAAATACACTGATGATTGTGCTGTCAAACAACGAAACTATATGGAATCTATGAACAGGTTGTGGAGGTCCCTGCTTCATCTCTCTCTCAACTAAGGGGTCCTTGGCTTGAAAACGTTGAGGACCCCTGCT
>NC_137810.1:16445362-16467862 GCF_963921795.1 Nannobrachium achirus | reverse complement strand
CACCTCCTCCCACCTGTAAGATTGAAGCCCATGCTGTATTTCTATGTTGGTGACTGTGTCTGTCTGTCATTGTCTGTCCCACCCCTCAAGGGCCCTTTCTGTCACATTGACTCTCCCAGCCATCCAGTACTGGACCTAGCCTAGCCTTATTCAGTCTACTATACAGCCTGCATCTCCAGCCTCACGGCTACTACTAACTCTGCCTCCTCAGCTCTCCCTCTCATCAGTCCACATTTCTCACTTCTATTATTCTCTCTTATTGTCCTTCCTCCTTGCCCCATTCAATGCTTTCTCTTTCTCTCCCAGGGCCTTCTCTTTCTCTCTCTCTTTCTCTCTCTCTCTCTCTCTCTCTCTCTCTCTCTCTCTCTCTCTCTCTCTCTCTCTCTCTCTCTCTCTCTCTCTGCCACCCTGTTGCCTCCCAACCCTGACACTCCTGTCATGGCCTTGCCTTGACCTTCTTCTTTTCCCAGTCCTCCTCTTCCTCCTTCTCTCTCGAACCCCCACCCAACAGCCTAGCATTGCTACCAGCTTCCTCCCCAGCAGCTTTCCTTCAGCTTCCCTTGCCTGTTTGCAGTCCCAGCATCCTCCCAGCCCCCCCCAACTCACCCCCCCCAACATTCACCAACTGACTCTCATCTCATCCTCAATATCTCTTCCTGATAAACATATTCCTGCATGGTTCTCTCTCTCTCCCAGTCTCAGCCTCGGCCTCTCTCCCATGCAGCCCCAGCCCTGGTGTTGCTACCCTGGGCCCTTCTCTTCCTCTCTCTCCCTGCCTTCCCCTCCTGCCTCTCAGCCCCAGTCTTCTGCTCGGTGTTCAAGGGGAGAGAGCCAGCTAGGAATGCTGTGGCTCTAGACGTTTTGTCCAAGCCCTAGGTCTCTTTCACAGAGGCAAGATTAGTTCATACAAAAACTCAACAATACACCACTGAAAGCCATTGTTGATATTCAACATTTTTCACATAGCGGAGCAGAATAGACAATGCGGCAGCCGGGAAAGCCCGAAGCGGAGTAGCAGGGCTGATGGCTGATGGTATCTCTGCCGAGCAAGGGCCTTAATCCCTTTTATACACATACATACATACACACGCACGGACATACACACACGCACAGACATACACACACGCACGCACGTATGCATGTATGCACACACACACACACACACACACACACACACACACACACACACACACACACACACACACACACACACACACACACACACACACACACACATCACACTGCAGACTGGAGACAGCAAAATCAATACCTCCCGCTTCTTCTCTGTCTCTGGATTGGTTGGTGGGATGTGATGGAGAAAGAGTGTCACACCAGAGACACTCTCTCTCTCTGTGTGTGTGTGTGTGTGTGTGTGTGTGTGTGTGTGTGTGTGTGTGTGTGTGTGTGTGTGTGTGTGTGTGTGTGTGTGTGTGTGTGTGTGTGTGTGTGAGAGTGAGTGAGTGAGTGAGTGAGTGAGTGAGTGAGTGAGTGAGTGAGAGAAAGAGAGAGAGAGAGAGTGAAGGGGAATTACGGTAATCAAGCTCCATCTTGGAAGTATTATTTCCACTGAAAATAGTCAGTTAATCTTTTGAATCCTTTTAGATTTAAATGCAACTGCATCTTATTTCAATGAAAACAAACACTAAAATTGTAAAAGACAAAAACAGGATGATGTGGGTATCAGTCAGTCATCTAGAATGTATTCTATGATGTATGACTCAGCCCAATCTCAGCCCCATTGACTTCATTATGAAATGTGCATTAAATATAAAGAAAAAGTATTAAACATTTTGAGAAAACAATTAGTGGAGTTTGCCACTGATCGGTCCAGTGGTTAGCGAGGTTAGCACCAGACGCACAGAACCTACAGTACCCTGCCACATCGCAAGTTTCCCGAGATATTCCTGATGTCTCTCGCCACGCTCAAGTTTCCAGAGATATTTATTTAATATTAAACATGATTCAAAATCGGTCGCCGATCCAAGGTGCCTAAGTGCCCAAAAAATAGTGCTTCCGGTCTGGACAGGAAAAAGGAACCGATTCTCCATTATATTGCAGGAAACACCCATTTCTCTGTTTCCTTTTCCTGTCTGCTGTTTCCTGCAATTGTAAACACTGCACTGCTGATAACTCTGGAACAGCACGATGGATTCCAGCACCGTCTTTGGACACGCGAACGGACCGCAGCGTGCACCATCCGTGCGCGATGGACACGCAGGCGACCATGTTAAAAGGTAAGACAATTGTGGCAGGGAACCCTCAAAGTTGATATTTCATGGTGGCAGTAATGGCTAGCCTCCTGCAGAGCCACACTGTAAATAGTCTATGTTACACAGGCTACATACTGTACTGTAGCCTACAGTATCGTTGCTGTCGGGCAGAAACCTCATATCTCCATATTCAAACTTTTAGTTTTTTCGTTAATTAACGCCCTACTTGATCACTTTACAGTGTCACTAAAAAGTATAAAAAGAGCAGATCTACAAGGCACAAAACGCATGTTTTGTGCTGTGGAAACCATGTCCAAAACTGTTCTTTATGTATTTATCATGAACAATTTATTTAAACTGGTGAAAATAGCCATGTGGTGCAAGGTGTTGTGTGCTTGTAGATCTGCTATTTCACTAGTTTTGTACAACAGTCTTATATGATGAAGTAGGGCTTTAATTTATGAAAAAACAAATTTGAAACTTGGAGACACAAGGTTTCTGCTGGACAGTGACGATATATAGGGTTTAAATGGTTAACATACAAAACTCAACTAAAGGATAATGAAAATGGTCTTCTCAGTATGTCTTTACCATATACGGTAAATGAAACTAAATATTTGAAAGTGCCCTAGAATTTAATTTACATTCACTTAAGACATTATTGAAAGGGAAATAAACTAAACAAAGCTCATGGCTACATTTGAAATATACATTAGAATGGAGAGACCTTCACTGAGGGGAAATTCAGTAGTGGTAATAATAAAACACACACCCAGTGTCGATATAACAGAAGACTTCAACTCTGGCCTGGCCATCTGCACATGGTCTGACCGGGTATGAACACACATACATATTTATAAATAGATGTAATTATAAATATAAATATAGGAAGGATATCTTTTTATACTCTGAGAGTTAAACTGATACTGACAGTTTTGCTCTGTATTATTTCAGTCCCAGGGACGTCACGCGGTGTAAATACTGCAGCCGAGTCATAACTCGTTTGAGCCTCGCCAGCGTTTACAGATAGCAGGTGGTTCATGTAATGAACGCAGCGTCATGTAAAACTCATAAATCATGTCACGTAAAAAAAGGAAACATGATTAAAAGTGTCATGTAACATTGGGAACGACACTGTCAGGGCCAGACGCGTTAATTGTGCACTAATGATATGTAATGAATGTCATCAGCCCCGAGGCTAGGGCTAACAAGCTAAATGAACTGGCACTAATGGGCCTGTTGGTTTATCTTAGCGCTAACATCAGCTAGCATAATGAAGGGTTTGCCCTCGACTGGCGGCAGCCAACAAGTACGTGCGCAGTGCACGATTACAGCAAGCTATATAGGCTTCTATTAAATGCTTGTTCTTTAAACAAGCCACACATAATAAGTGTTAATTTATCAATTTGTAGCTCACAGTGTACAGTTAAATAATCAGCATAGGATTTTACACTGCTTAATACAGTATACTGTACAGTCTGACTCCAGAAACTCATCATGAAGCTGCTGTCCCTTCCTCTGCTTGCCACCTAATACAGTATACGGTCCAGATCCGGCTCCAGCTCTGATCCGGCTGCCAGGATTTCAATGGGCCCCAGAGTCCTCTAGGTAATGGAGGAGAGGAGGCGGATGTGGGGAGGATGTGTGTATGTGTGTGTGTGTGTGTGTGTGTGTGGGGGGGGGGGGGGGGGGTTGTCATCACTTGTCCAATTGACCAATTGACAGCTGATTGATAGCTATCTCCTCAGCCTGACAAAGCACGTCATTAGCATAACTAAAGCCATGTACAGTAGAGAGAGAACGACAGTAAATTACATGTTCCTCTCTCTCTCTCTCTCTCTCTCTCTCTCTCTCTCTCTCTCTCTCTCTCTCTCCTCATTTTTGCTCTACGTCTCTTCTCCACTCACTCATTCAGCACCAACGCCGTGGCAGGCAAACAAAACAAAACAAAACAAAAAAGTATGCTTTTTGTTCCTCTAGTGGGCCCATAGACAGTGCAGCTTGACAGCTTCTTTAGAAGGAGACACACAAAAGGCCTGAGAGGGAGAGAGAGAGGGAGAGAGAGAGAGAGAGGGAGAGGGAGAGGGAGAGGGAGAGAGAGGGAGAGGGAGAGAGAGAGGGAGAGGGAGAGAGAGAGAGAGAGGGAGAGGGAGAGGGAGAGAGGAGTGGGCATAGAGTTTTTTTCTACAAACACACACATTGCACAGGGAATAGGGAAATCCTATAAAGGAGGAATCCATCTGAACAGGCGAGTGACAATGGTGCATGCGTGCGTGTGTGCGTGCAAGAGAGAGAGAGGCTGGGGGAGAGGTGAGGAGACACTGAAAAACGTTGTTATAGTTAACATTTTTATTCAACTGTTAATTGATTATGGCGGGGAGCCGGAGACTAAACCTTTTCAAACCAACTTAGTAGGCCTACATTCATCCACAGATATTAGAGAAATTCATTGAAATGCATATAGTGAAGATATCTGGTAAATGGTGCATTTATATAGCAATGGAATGAATATATCCTTTTCTGGCCCCTTGAAGTTCTTATTCGCATGTTTTATGTAGGCCTATTCGACAAATTGGCAAAAAGACAGAAAATATATTAGGCATACAGTATTTCATGCCTTAAAAAAATATTGAATAATGAATTAATTTAGTCCTTCACACCAAAATGAGAATCTGTTTGCAATAAACCTTTAGTTTAGAAGGATGTGTATACTATATTATGAATAACTATTCACAAACAGTTAGCTAACGAGTTATGAATAACTTGTTAATGTTTCTTAATGGCTGCTTAATTGCAACCGTAGGTCGCAGTTTATTAATTGCAACCATAGGTCGCAGTTTACTATGAGAACCGTCACAGCTTCCTCAATAAAGTTTTTGGGGTTACTTTATAAAGGTGACACTAAAAGTTACTCTATAAAGAACTAGAAAGATGCAATTGGAAATTGCAAGTGTGGTTGCAGTGAGTGACGCGACTGAATGAATGAATTCCGTCTTACCATTTGAATTTTCCCCTTTCAAGTCAATGAGGAAAATTAATTGACTAATAAATGAATAGCCATATATGGAGATCTCTGTGTCAGGCTGATGTCATCAATTAGCCTTATTCACGGCCCGCCCACCTACTTCCGTTTCTCAGTTTTCCCCGGGTGCTGACTTCAATTTAGAAGGGGAAACTATACTGGACTTAAAGCCAACAAATCATTATTTCTAACAGTAAAGTAAATTATAGTGCTTTGTGCCGTTTAGTATCTTGTGTTCTTGATCATGCTAGCCGTATTTTATACTTTACTATTCGGAAATTGCATTAAATTTGCGATTTCTGTGCTAACTCCATAGGCTATGGTAGGATTTACCCCTTCAAAATGTGACTTCAGCACCCGTGGGATGCTTAGTGGGCGGGCCGTGAATTAGGCTAATATTAAGCCCATATCTTGGAATGTCAGGCAGTCTCACGTGTTCTATGATGTCAGACCTTTATGACGTCAATCATCTCCATATTCGAGAAAAGTTAATTTTTTAATTAAAGTCATTGGAGAGAATTAATTCAAGAATACATTTATATAAATTAAACTATATAACGTAGCAAAATGCACCCTGCGTGTCCCGATGAAGCCGGTCGATTTGACATATGGCCCAAGTGCGTGCCACCAAAACTGTGGGAGGAGCAGCGCTGCAAGTTTATCTAGAAAGATGGAAAGATGGATGGATGCTAATAAAGTCGGACAAGTATACTATATATAGAACTATAGTGTGTTGTCTATGGAAAACACACTAACAAGTAACTAAAATGGTTAAAGGTATGACAACGTATAGGCTCTTGGTAATAAACTACTTATTATTGATGACTTTCAGTAGACGTAACCCCTCCCCTCTCCTACTGGAAAAGGCAACATCAGAGTCCTCTTCTCTAACCTGCACCCACAGCTGGCATCATCTGGCCTTTCATCAGAGGACTTTAACACAAGTCAATACATGTTTACATTATTTAAAGTTATCTATATACACACAATAGGATGCCAGCTCTACGAATGACTGGCTAGTGGGGCTAAGATGGAGTCTGAAGGGGTGAGTCTTCAGACTACGGTGGAAGAGTGGGAGTGAATCTGAAGTTCTAAACTGCAATGGGGAGTTCGTTCCAGTTTGGGCGCCAGAAGGGACATACAGTAATTATAGAAAAACTAGACCAGGTCAACCTGGTTGTGCCAGACCCCCTGTCTGTCATCATCATTTATGACATCATGCCTTTTGTAGGCATGTCATCATCATGTCATCATCATATATACCCTTTATATAGAAAACCCGGACAGACCGACATTTGCTTATGTAGGCCTACCCATTTCATGGGTCTGGCAAAAATACAGTACTGTGAACCAATATATATATATATATATATATATATATATATATATATATATATATATATATATATATATATATATATATATATATATATATTGGTTGCACCTGCGAAGTGAGCGGTGCAAACACGACACACAAGCCGTTCTGTCAGTTAATTAAGAGAGGTTTGCACCGCTCAAAACTCTGCCTCCTGGTGGCACTATAACGATGTGTCGCAGTTTCACGTTGATCGACCCAACCGTGCCGGAGATTAGCTGTTTGCAGACGGACGGACGGACACAGACACACGGGTGGACAGGGGGCAAAACATAGTCTCGCCTTCAGCCTAGCGGAGACAACTAAAAAAACATGCTCTGATAATGTACGTACGCGGCCCATCCATCTGAGCACTTAGCTTAATGGCCGCAAAAGGGAGTGTGAGCGCTTGTGAATTGTGAGTATTTGTTTGGAAGTAATTTCAGATCTCATATCTATTGCTCACTAGTTTAACGTTGCCTCAATTATGATTAAAAAAAACTTTACTTAAAAAAAACACAAAGGTCTCCACCTTTGCAGTCATTTTCCTCTCCACTCTACTCTCAGTTCCTTACAAACATGTTTCCTGTTTCCACAACTGTCTGTTTGTTGCATTTCTTTGTTCTACATTCACTCAGCACTTCCCAGTGCTCTGTTTTCTTTCCCATCTGAAAGAAGGGAGCCTTTTTAAGGATGGGTCTGTCTTTCACTTTCTTCTGTTCCATTGCCAGGAACTTGTTCTCTGTCATCTTTCTTGTGGGCTCGCTGTTGTTTTTTATGTGGGCTGGCTGGCAGTGAGCACACTCATGTGAATTTTATATTTGCTTTTGCTAGTCATGGTTTCCAGTTCCCACTTCATGTCTTGTGGGAGTAGCGACTGATTCAGTCTGTACTCAATAACTACTAGCTTGCATAACGTGTTCAGACTAGGGTTTAAGTCTAAGATGTATAGGTCATTAGGCGTGAATCCTCCAAAGAAGATGACACGATCTCCCACCATGCAACAGCACATCCCATAACTCCAACACGAGGGTTTCCCTTTGGGGTCAACCCTTTTCCAGGAAAAGGTCTTTGGATTGAATTTCCACAGATCATTGAAGGTGTAATCCAGATGAAGGTTGTGGCCACCAAATATGTACAGTTCTCCATTGTAGGAAAAGGCTGAATGACGCTTGCGTCCTTCTGGAAGAATCTCTGAAGAAGGCGTGCTCAGCCAGCGGTTGGTCTCTGTGTCAAACACTCTGATGCAGATCTTGTTGTACTGGCCCCCTCCTCCAAATACAAACATCAACGTCCCGATGATGGTAGCAGAGTGACGGGCTGCGACAGGTGCCGGAGGGCCTTTGATGTTAATTAAAGACCAGACCATTGTGGTCGTGTCCAACTTGTGGATGTCATTACTGCATCCGATCACCTGGGTGTATCCCCCATAGATATAAATGACCTCCCCCAAAACACAGGCAGAGTGGCCCCACTTCGCTTCCGGAACAGCCCCAGAAACCTTGGGTATGAACCATTTATGAGCGTTGACGTCAAATGCATAGAGAACATTGTCGGTACTTTCCGTTGCCCGCAACCCGCCCCAGATGTAGATGGCATCGCCTATGAGCACAGCGGTGTGGTAGTAGCGCCTGGAGGGGACCTCCGCGGGACGCTCTCCTTTTGCGATCGTCACTGGGGGCAACCAGCGCAACGACACCGTGTTGAAGATGTGCACCTCAATCTGAACCATGTTCTTGCCGTAGCCTCCAAAGGAGTAGACTTTGTGGCCCACCGCCACAGCAGCATGGTCGTCTCTCTTTGGCTCTCCTTTCAAGTGCACTGTCCAGCGCAACATTTCACACATCTTGGATCAAATTATGTATTCTAAATCTTCTATATGAGTCTTTCGTTTTCAAAGGAAATATATCGCACATCCAATCAACTAGATGCAAGTGCTTTGAACTGTATCACTCACGTTCCATTCAATAAGATCCTCTATTCTCTTCTTGCTCAGCAGCTTCAACTTCAATAATCATTGGCTTCTCGGCCCCTTTCGTCATGTCAAGGAACTAAGTCCTATTCCACACGAGACCACTTATATAAGTACAGCGGCAAAAGTGTCATGCTAAGCCTGGCCAATACTGTTGATCTCTCAAATATTGCAAATACCGGTAGATCACAATAGCAATTTGCAGGGAGGGTGCTGGGTGGGCAGTGGATCTCAAAGTGGGGCCCAGCTAAATGACTGATAGATAAAGAACGAAATGGACCCTAACGTTCTGTAACTGAGAGTGTACAAATGTAACCACAGGAGTTACATTTGGTCAGAGTTATGGGCGTCCGTGGTCATTTAATGCATACCCATCTGGGGGTCCATTGAATTAAAACGTTTAAGAACGACTGGACTAGAGGAGACGTGTTTGTTTCCAAGACTGAAGATGTTAGAATACTAAGGTTTGCAGCAGCGAGGGTTTAATTGTTCATCAACTATTTCTTAAGCGGTGAAAGCCGCTTCCAAGGAGTGGCTTTGTCTGTCCCGTACATGTTGTTTTTGAGGATTCCCATAGATTCTCAAGGAGTGGCTTTGTCTGTCCCGTACATGTCCCGTGCATGCAGAATTGAGGATTGGTCAAGCTTCACATGACAATTTGGCCCTCCAGATTTGGCCCTCTCAATGTTTTAACGACTTAAGCCGTATTTTATACTTTGTCTATTAAAAAAATAAAAAAATAAAATAAACGTGTTGTGAGCATGTAGATCTGCTATTTTGAAAAATGTCTGGCATGCTTAATTTGCTTTTATTCATTTTAATTTGGAAGGCTTCGTGGTGAAAGTGGTTAAAGCAACACACATTGGAGGTTGCATATCACTGACATCAATACGCAGAGAGGCAGGTGAAAGAGCTGGAAGGACAGATAGGATGGACAGACAGAACAAGGACGCAAACCTCATACTGTCAATATCACACTCAATTTCTCTCTCTCTCTCCCTCTCTCTCCCCTCGGTTCTGTCTCTCCCCACTTAGGCCAGCAAACTGTTCTCTAATTGTTCATTCATGGTGTGAATCCTTAAATAGGAGGCCCTTGCCTGGCGCTAAGATAATGACTCGCTCTGTGTCTTTAGCTAGCAGGGCTAAATTACCGCTCATTGCACAGTTACCATGGAAATAGGCCACAATGAGAGTGATTAGTCTTGTGTCTTCCACACACCAAGACACTGCCGAGTCCAGCAGGAAGCAGGGAAGCCTTACTTGGATATATACTTGCTGTATGTCCAAAACTGTTCCTTTTTTATTATTAAAGAATTTTCACTACTTTTGTGTGCGACACGCTTCTATGATGAATTAGGGGCATTCATTTACACAAAAAACATAAAAGGTTGAAGCAACGTCATGCCTTCCCTCTGTGTCCCACCCTCCTCTGTTCCTCTGGTGAGCCTTCTCCTCCAACGTGCAGGTGACAGTGTGTATGAAGCAGAGGGTTCAGGCTCCTAGGCCTACGCTGTCGGTTGGAAACCAAGTCCAACACAGTTAGGCCTACTTTTCAGGAAATGGAACAAAAATGGTCAGACCTAGAGAAAATATCAGATTGTCTATTTTCACTACTTTTTCCTCAAAGTAGGGCATTAACACTTTCAGTGCCAGGGCGTCATATGACGTCCGACACGACCTTGGCAATGATGCCAGAAAATAATATTGGCGTCATATGACGCCAGATGCTTTTTTTTCATATTACAGTAGTACAGTGTTGGATCTATGCGGTAACCAAGATACAGCCCTTTTGGACGATGGGACGGTCGTCATGCATGACAATTCAGTGGCGTCAGTTCAGAACAAGCTAAGGTATGGCAACATGACTGGTGTCTGGTGAAGACACCAGTCATGTTGCCATACCTTAGCAACAGGCACGATGAAAAGTACATTTTTATTATTTCCCCCTGTCAAGGTATGGCAGCTGCATACCCCTGCCATACCCAATTGACGCCCCTGCATGACATCACACGCTTATGTGACCAAATTCAAGCATGCTGATTGGCCGGTTCCCCCCAGAAACAAGGGTCTCAAAGAATTCAGTGACTTTTACCGTAAGCGGACACACAGCAATCAGAGGGAGAGAGAGATATATTGAGAGAATGAGCTAGAATTAGTTATAAAATCATTAGATGTAGTATTATTTAGAGAGATAGAGATAGAGAGAGAGATCGGAAGGTTTTACCTAGGAGGAGTGGGGGAAGGGAAGGGCTAGTTTCTTTGTAGGTTGGGGTCCATTTTGTAGAAAAAGAAAACGCCGTCCCAGTTACCGGACCGTTGCTCCGCTGATCAGAGAGCAAGTCATGGCCGCACATGGAGACCAAGCAGGCAGCCGAACCATGCCCCGTGGCCGTGGACACCACCAAGCCCGCAGCCTGCTGCTGCCCAGCGCCGCCACCGACCATAATCAAAACCCGAAGCACCAGTTGGACTTTCGTTTGTTGCTGCGCGGCTGCGTTTGGGACTTGACTGAGGCGACGCGTGAGGATGAACGGTGATGCCGTTGAACGCTGATGCCGGCGATTTGAAGAGAATTCTGTGTTTTTGCTGCTGTGTCGGGGGAGCCAAGGAACGTCGCCAGCCATCCACAGTGGACGGAGGAGCTACGGCGGTGATCCGGACCGGAGGCAGGCTGTTTGGAGCAGTGTATCATCTTACGGCGCCCACCGGCTGCACCGATAGGTATGGCCCCGGAGAGCGGAGTTGCAGCGGGCGCTAATACACCCAAATGAGGCCGTGCGTGGACTTAGCCAAGGAGGACGACCCGGTCGCTCGGTGTGCTGCGATCAGCGAACCGGGTAAGCATTATAAAGCTATGCTTTTTACGTTTCAATATGTTCTATACGTCTGTCTGTCTTTCAATGTTATATGAGATCAGTGCTGTGTTCTGGGGACTCACCGGGGACTACCCTCCACACCTCGCCCGACTTGGGAAACCCTCGCAGGTGGCGGCGCCGGCCTCTATACCTCCGTGATGGAGGAACAATAAAATATGAACGGCGTCTGCCCTCGTGAACCTTTCAAAGTAGCGTATTTGATAGGGATTATGTACTATAGCGTCTGCCCTGGCCAAACGAATAGTAGCTGATCGTATGCCCTCAAAAAAAGTCTAGAACACACCACTGTATGATATGCATAAAGTGTGTTCCTGTGGAAATGAGCCATGAATCTGTAGGTCTACTCTAATGCAAGCTTGTAATACATTCTTCAATCAATCAATAACCGATGTCAATAAGCCTGACCTGCTATTGTTTTTTTTCCACGTAGGGTGCATTTGGTAATATACAATTCAATTCAAAGGAGCGTTATTGGCATGAGAAAACATACGTTTACATTGCCAAAGCAAGTATCACACATACAATAAAACTAGACCAGGTCAACCTGGTTGTGCCAGACCCCCTGTCTGTCATCATCATTTATGACATCATGCCTTTTGTAGGCATGTCATCATCATGTCATCATCATATATACCCTTTATATAGAAAACCAGGACAGACAGACCGACATTTGCTTATGTAGGCCTACCCATTTCATGGGTCTGGCAAAAAACAGTTGAAAATGCTATGTCGCATTGTCATTGCCAGACCCATGAAATGGGTAGGCCTACATAAGCAAATGTCGGTCTGTCCGGTTTTTCTCCATAGATGGTCATGATGATGACATGATGATGACATGAGGGAGGGATAGACCGACAGACAAAGCCTTCATGTCATCACAATGTCACAAATGATGATGACATGAGGGAGGGACAGACAGCCTATAAAGGGACAGACAGCCTATAAATGTACCATTAAATTTATAGGCCCAGAGGGTTGGCAGAACCGGGGTCTGGCACAACCAGGTTGACCTGGTCTAGTTTTATATATATACAGGGTACAAATAGCAGCATTATTTTCCTCATAGTACATAAAGGTATCAGCTCTGTTTCATACTGTATGTGCAGTAGGTCTAGATGTCAATCCATGGTTTGTAGTAGGTGTATGAAGTTCCTCCAACTTCTTCCAGTAAGAATACATTTCTTTATAGTTTAGTTTTTTATTGTGTGTGTATACCTAGATAGATAGTTTAGTAATACAATCAGTGTGTGTGTGTGTGTGTGTGTGTGTGTGTGTGTGTGTGTGTGTGTGTGTGTGTGTGTGTGTGTGTGTGTGTGACATAATAATCTATCAAATCGATCTCAAATCTGTATCAAATTTGTATCAAAGCAGAGCCTATAGAATTCAGTGGCCACGTATATATACATATATACATTTGAAATTATTTAGACTAGTGAAAACAGCCGATCTACAAGCACACAACGCCTCGCTTGTAGATCTGCTGTTTTCACTACTTTTGTGCGACAGCCTTTGCTAAAGAACATACAAATTATACAGAAGCACGTTCATTTAGTATTTTGTATTTATTTCTATCATATACAGGGCCCGTGGAGTCTGACTGGATGGAGGAAGGATGGGAGCCCGATCTGCAACCAGACCAATGACAACGCAGAGGACAGTATGATGGCGGAGATAGCGAGAGCGGAGGAGTCAGGCATAGGTCATACACACTGTAGGTTCGCTGCCTGGACCAATGTCACTCTAGGGGAGCTGAAGAACTTTCTGGGACTTCTCTTCCTCACAGCTATCGTTCACAAGCCGGAGATTGCCATGCAGTGGTCAAAAAAACATTGCCATGCCGTACTTTCCCAGAACAATGGCAAGGAACAGGTACCAGGCCATTTTGAGGCACCTGAGGTACACACACACACACACACACACACACACACACACACACACACACACACACACACACACACACACACACACACACACACACACACACACACACACACACACACACGGTGAACAGTACCATCTTTGACCTTTATTTGTGGTGCCTTTGACTCCTGAATGTTGGCTTGTTGAATGCCTTTTTTTGAGAATACAGTACAGTACAGTACTGACTTTTATATTATTTTATTTATTCTTTACTTGCTGCACATTTATTTTATTTTACTTTTATCCAGTTATATTTTATTTTTGTGAAGTCATATTTGTGATTTCTTTTTTTTTGGAAATATTTGTAAATATTGTTGAACATAAATATGTTCATGCTGGATGTGTGAGGTACTCACCAGGGTTAGGGTTCGATGTTGCCATAAAATAAAAGGTTGACATCGCTTTTCTGACTTTTTGTCTTCCTGACCTTCTAGACCAGGTAAAAACACAGTGAATTCACAGTGCATAGTTCTATCAAAATGTAAGGCAATTTCTACCTTCTGAGTCATTTCATACTTTTTCACTTTGCCCCCTTGAAACTAGACGATGGTACAATATTTTTTTAACTTTTTTTGCACATAATGAAAGTAGGCATGTCATTCTTTCTGTCAAGGGTACTTGTGTTCCGTTACCATTTACCAATTTGTTGCTATGGCTTCCTAAAGTTTTTTTTCTTTGAACTCAAATATCTCAGAATCTAGATTTCTGAGGTTATTGACTGGTTTGCGCAGTGCGCACTCTCGAGCACCTATCTCCAAAACCGCTCACCGAAATCACTCCAAAAATTTTTTGGTAAAAAAAAAAATCCTCTTTTACCAAACCTCCCATTTTTGTTCCGATGTGAATATCGGATCATTTCCAATTTATTCCCTGGAATTGGGGCAGAAATGAATGGGACCTAATGGTGGCACTGGTAAGGGACGGGGGGCAGGGGGGGCTGGCACTCAAAGTGTTAAAGGGATATTTCACTTTAAAAAAAACATTTGGTCATTTTATCATCTAATCAGGCTTTTATGAACACCCTGAACAGTTTATAATCTGATTGATTCAGTATTTAGATATTTGATGTATTTAGATATTTGAGGTAAATGTTATCAGGCCCTCCAGTGCGAAGTGCCAGTTCTCTGCATCAACTTTTCCATGCTTGCTGAGGCTCATCTTTGCTGCTGCTCTGAATGAATGCACACAATTTCCCCTTACTGGATGATTATTCATGTAATAGTAATGTAAATAGGCTAAAGATAAGATAATAACTTCATTCTGTCTATTCCTATTTTATATTTATTTATTTATTGATTGATTTATTTATTGATTTATTTATTGATTTATTGATTGATTGATTGGTGGGCCAGTCAAAAATGTGGCATGGGTCGTAACTTAACCTGACTTTCGCCAGATGGTTTGCAGCATTGCGTATGCCTGCATAACGCTCTGCTTCTACCATCTGGACTCGGTCCAGCACAACCGATGTAAGGGGCGGGCCATTTTTTAAAATTCTAAAGCAGGTGATTGGATATGGCCGTGCCAACTCCAACAACTCATATTGGCCTGTCTGCATGACGTTGCACCCAGAATCCGCCTCCTGGGTTTCCACGTGGTCTGCAATCAGACTCTATTGGCTCAGAGCCGCTCAGAGCCCGCCCATAGCTGCCGCTGATTGGTCCGGCCAGGGACATTCCGAAGGGAACCCCTCCTCCGCAAGTGAACCCAGATGGTAAAGCAATGCATAAGCAATGCTGCCACCATCTGGCGAAAGTCAGGTAAGTCGTAACTGGCATGGAAGCAAATTACGGATTAAGGGCGGGGTACATACATTTTTCTATAATATAATATTTGTCCAAATATAAATGTCATACTTTGGCTGAGGAGTAGACCATCTATTGGTCTGGTGTGGGACTGCTGCAATTAAGTATAAATCATCATCTCTCTCGGATGGACATTCTACTTTTCAGGATTCAAATTCAAAGATATCAAAAGTAGCAGATCGACAAGTTCAAAACGTGTGGCTTTGGGCCGCCTCTCGAGCTTGTGGATCTGCTACTTTTGATGCTTTTGTGTGACGCTTTAGCAAGATCAAGTAGGGTGTTAATTCTCAAAAAAGTTTGTGTCTGCTGGGCATTTTGAATTTAATATTAAACAATGAAACTGTTAATTCTTTCAAGTTAATATTCACGTCACTCAAGTGAAACCTTACTTGTAACAATGATGACACATTCTTTGCAGGCAACATGTGTCCATATTCTAAATCGAAACAATTCCCTTGGTCATCAAAATATTATCCCGGTCTATGTGCATACTGTAACCTACTTTTTCTGGGGATTATCAGCCGGGCCTTCTTGTTCAAACCCTTGGACTTTAACCACTTAAACCCCAGCATCCGTATTCTGCCAAAAACCTTGGCAGAAAATAACAGATCTACAAGCTCACAACAGTACAGTCCCTGAGGGACTCCGGTCAACCTAGTGTAAGGTTTGAATGTTTATAAACTGGGTACTTTCCGACACAGAAACCACATTAACTACGGTATGTATCAAACAGAGTGTGAGAGAGAACCAAACTAACATTCTGGAACACGTTTCAATCTACATTACATACTTGGCTGGTCTTTATGTTATCAGCAAACTTTACTACATTACACAGTCAAATCCTCAGTGGTCAATCATCCATCTGCAACTCTTGAGTGTACAATGGATCAACATCGTCCTGTATTGTAAGGGTCCACTTACTCTGATAGTTAAATGCACACTGAGGATTTTGCAGAGTATATGAGCAGTTCTTGGATTGTTGTTGGATGGCACATTATTGCAAAGCCAATCCAGCAGCAGGAAAATGCTCTTAGCACACATTAGCAGCAATAATCCTCATCTCCCCGGCAACGCTGCTGAAGCTGGCCCAACAGCTAGGAATGACAGCAGGTGCTAAACCCTGACTAACCCTGGCTAACACCACTGAGCTCTCCCTAAGACAGGAAATGCCGGGTTAACTTATTTAATTAATGACTTATGTGCACATGCTCTCACTCACTCACTCTCCCACACACAACCACAATCGGTTCACACACACGCACCTACACACACGCATGCACGCGCAACACACACACACACACACACACACACAGGCCTTATCTGCACTCTGCATTAGTGGTTTCTATTCACTTTAATTGCAATTATATATTTATATAAGGACAAATTAATAAAGGTAAACCATCTAAAATCACATTCATAGCCACAAACATTCACAGATGGGACTCAAACAAGTACATATTTAATCTTAAAGGGAGGAGACGCTCATGGAATCATAGACTGAGAGTATACAAATGGAAGATGCAACGCTATAGAAACTTGTTGTCACCTATATGGTACAGTGTGTCTGGCATGCTCTCATCGATTGATTGATTGATTGATTGATTGATTGATCACTGAAAGATGAAGTTACATTATTGGTTGGCCGGCTGAGTGTCACCACCAGTTTCCTGTCTCCATCATTTCAAATAGAAAGCCCTCCAGAGTTTCATACACCGTCAAGCCATACTAGGTTTCAACTTATAACAATCAAAATGTGCATATCCAAAAGCCAAAAAATATTATTATAATAATTGTATTATTATTATTTTACATTTATTCCAGAGACACAGACAGTATTATTTGTGCATGTACTATACTTCCAGAGGATCTGATGCTTGCACCAACTCTGGTTACTTAGGATAAACAAGTATATTCTGTGCTCAGTCTACTGCCTTCTATTAAAACACCTTTGGTGCCAGCTATTTTGAAATAATCCGTCGATTTAGTGCCAGCGTTTTCGGTTATTTTACTGTGTTTTCCAGCGGCGATCATGCACGCGCACGTGGGTGCGTGTGCTGGCTGCTCTGAAGCACACTGCGGGTTGTGTCTCAGAGCGAGTCGAAACATTTTGCTGAAGAAGAGTTGTACTGGATGGACCAGTCGCTCGGACTGTACATAACGGCGGTATTTATCAGATTAATTATTAGAGATAGACGGAGATCTCCGACTATGGCACACAGACACAAGTGCCTACTTTTGAATGGACGGAGATCTCTGTCTAAGCCTCCAAATGTGTTAAGAAATTAAGTGTATTGTTGGCTCTGATAGAGCACTAATAATAAACAAGGCCTGACATATAGAGCTTAGTGACTGTACCGATCGACATAAGTTTGTTTGTTGTATAGAAGGCTCTTTCCCAATATACTACTCCTGATTAATCTGATCTGATAACCACAAATACACCATGACCTAAGTTTGCGACTTTTATATTAAATGCCTTGTATTCCTTTTAGTGCACTTTTATGCCTTCTGTAAAGCACACTGAATTGCCTTTGTGTAATTGATTTACAGATAAACCTTCCTTGCATAGGCCGCCTATGCCCAACCGGGCACTATAAGGAAATGAACACTATACTTATACTTATTAACTATATAACTATACTAATGAATGATAATGAATACCTATACTATCCCGCGGGGGAAATTCAGATATCGCAGCCCAACCCAGCTGCTTTTTTTATCAGCTTTGACCCAGCTGAACTCAACCCAGTGATGCCCACAAGGAGCGCAAGGGGGAAGGGGAGCAGTGGTAGCCGGATTGGGGAATCGTACCTGCGACCTCTGGGGCCTCCGGAGTCCTGTGGACACTAACCACTCAGCCACTGCTCTATATATTCTATACTGCATATATATTATTGCTATATTATTATATTTACCCATTTCAATGCTGTTCCATTTTTCTTAAGCATTTCAACGTAGTTGTAGTTAAGCTTAATTTGGAACTTCCTATCAGCAGGTTGTAGGAGTTGAACATGACGTGTTGCTAGTCGGTCAAGTACTTCCTCCTCAAAGCAGTTCAGTTTAATTCCTTTTGTTTTAATTGGCAAATTCACTGTCATTCGTTGGTTTACCAGAAGGGCTTTGATGACAACAACCCCCATCTGCTGCTACAGTCTACTCTACCCCCATCCTGAGCTCAGCACTGTAGCTGACCTGACCTGGACTCATCTCCAACTCTGTGTCCACCTTGAACACCTTCTATCTGTCACTAAACTTTGATATTTTGACTATGAGACATAATCACACACATGAGCACACACGCACACCACCCCTATTTAGCCAGCAGTCTGCTTAAAGCAGCTGCTCAGAGTCAGACACAGGCCAAGGGAATAATAGTCCAGGTGTATGTGGACCTTAGTCAGCCTGCTTCCATTCCACGATGAACTTGACATGCCAAGCTATAAATAAAGATGTGTGGAACATATCTAAAAGATGATGACACCAAAGCCAAGAGGAAGCCATCTGTATGTCCCACAGTACAGTCCCAATCATACGTCATTCATTTAACCAAGCCTCACAGTTCTGAAGCCATGCCATCTCCAAGGATATCACTAGCAAAATTAAGCAAATGTGTCTCTCCTTATATTGTACACCAGTGGTTCTCGAAAGGTTTTCATGTCAAGGACCTCCAAATTAATAAGTATTTGGCTGCAGACCCCTATCAGAAAATATTTTGTGATAGATTTTGGGATAGTTCACCCAAAAAAAAATACTTTTTTCTATAGATTACTCACCACATGGACACTTGATTTCATGGATTTTTTTTGTTTGTTTGTTTGTTTTTGTTGCATTCCTAAGACAATAATTTGATGACAGGCAGTGGTTATCTATGGAGACACAAAGAGCAGCCTGCTTTGTTCCTTAAGGAGACACAAAGAGTCTCCTCAAATTATTGGGCTCAGGAATGCGACAAAAACATGAGTAATGGATAGAATAAAAAGTCGTTTTGGCGGTGAACTACAGTATCCCTTAATCATTATGTGTTGTCACTGCTGTTGTAATCTACTGACTCACCTTCAGTGAGGACTGAGGAGCCCCCACCGGGCAGGAACAGTCCCCTCCTGTCCTTGTTTGTCCTATCGTCGTTGTCGGGTGGAAACCTTGTATGTCCGAAACCGTTTTTTTGTATTTATCATTTTTAAAATGATTTAAACTAGTGAAAACAGCCGATCTGGTGCGAGGCGTTGTGTGCTTCTAGATCAGCTGTTTGTTTTCACTACTTTTGTGCGATGTCCTTGTATGATGAAGCAGTGCTTTACTTCGCGGAAAACATCCGAGGATTCTGCCCGACAGTGACGCTATGACACGCAGATCAAGATCTGCATTGGAGTCCAGTCCAGGCACTGATAGATGTTTATTATAGCTCCAGGCTTCAACAGAGCATCGGAGTGGACGGTCTGACTCCTCTTTGATGCTGCTTAGACCATATCAATCAACATATTGATTACTACTAATTAGGATCAATCCACATGTGTTTAGCTCAGCAGGTGTAGAGTCCTGTGTGTGTATGTGCATCCATGCGTATATCAGGATCTGTGGTGTGTGTTTTGTGTGTGTGCGTGCGTGCGTGCGTGCGTGCGTGCGTGCGTGCGTGCGTGCGTGCGTGCGAGAGTATCTTTGTCTTGGCTGTCACCCTGAAGGTTATCTCCATGGTGGCAGAATCGTCAGGTGACAGCTGTATCCCATGATGCAGAGCGAAACGTCAAAGTGTCTGTCCAACCAGGGTTTCCTTGACAACCAAGACATGCATATATATATATATATATATATATATATATATATATATTAGGGCTGGGATGCGATTACAATTTTTTATCTAATTAATTACAGGCTCTGTGATTAATTAATCGCAATTAATCGCATTTTAATCGCACAGTGATATTTGACCCGAGAAGCATTTTTTTCAAGTAAAACACACTTTGTTGTACGAGTGAATCAACGAGTGAGTTATCTAAATTTCACATCCACTGGGCCAAGCAAAGTGCTCTGATCGGCTACTTCTCCCTTTGTGTTTGTTGTGTCTTCTTGGTTGGTGCATCGCTATGATCGGTATGCCCGAAACTGAAGGTTCTGTGGTGCAAAAACTAAGTGCGATTAAAACGCATTAATTTTTTTAATCGCGTTAATTTTCTGTAATTAATCAATCGCAATTAATCAGTTAAAGTCCCAGCCTTAATATATATATATATATAAATATATATATATATATATATGCATGCACTTACAGCACACATACGCACAATTACACACAACACACCTAAAACGCTTATTTCGAGAGAGAGAGAGAGAGAGAGAGAGAGAGAGAGAGAGAGAGAGAGAGAGAGAGAGAGAGAGAGAGAGAGAGAGAGAGAGCGTCTGCTCAGACTTTGATAAGCTATCACATGTGTCAGGTGATAGTGGGCAAGGGTGCATGGGTCCAAATGCACCGCCTGACAACCAAATCAAGCACACACAGCAGCCTGCCACACACAACCTGGCAACTCAACCCCACCCCAGATAAAACACCATGCATACAGTATGCAGTTCAATGAAACATTTTCCACATCAGTGCTTCTCAATCTTTGGGTTATAGATTGAGGAATAGTTTTACTGAGGTTAGGGTTATCATTCACCAGGTTAACATTCACCTGGTTAGCATTCACCAGTTTAGGTTTGGGCATAGTTTTACTGAGGTTAGGGTTGGGGTTAGGGTTAGGTTTAGGCATAGTAGCATTCACCAGGTTAGCATTCACCAGCGTGGGACTAATGGGAACAATGGAGGAAGTGGGACCAATGCAGTCAAATGCTCTACCACTGAGCAGCTCCCCAATGCCATGACATGGGCTTCTTCCAGGGACTGCCCATAAGGTGAACTAAAAGTGCTCCGGTCCCAATCTCACTGGTAGCTCAAAAACATTGTAACATATATACTTTTAATCTCAACGTTGTTTCTATTTCAAAATCTAGTGAATGTGCAAAAAGAGTACACATTGCAGACAGCAGCCTCCCTACATGTCACAGAGGTACAGCACACGCACACTCAGCATCTTGTACAATTACAGAATTACAGCATCTTGGAGATGAGACATGACAGCATGGTGGTGAGTTTTGTTTGATTCACACACACACACACACACACACACACACACACACACACACACACACACACACACACACACACACACACACACACACACACACACACACACACACACACACACACACACACACGCACACACACACACGCACACACACGAGCGCAATCACTTATAATCACATAATGAAATGTTTCCTGTGTGTGTGTGTGTGTGTGTGTGAGTGTGTGTGTGTGTGTGTGTGTGTGTGTGTGTGTGTGTGTGTGTGTGTGTGTGTGTGTGTGTGTGTGTGTGTGTGTGTGTGTGTGTGTGTGTGTGTGTGTGTGTGATGCCAGCAGCACATGTTCCATTACCTGGCCTGTCACTGCGTTGTCACATCCCTGCCTGTCACACTTTCTGTCCCTTCTGCTGCTGGTTGCCATGGTGAACTAACATGATCCCATACAATACAAGGCTGTGATTATATCGGCTGGCCAGGGTGTGTGTGTGTGTGTGTGTGTGTGTGTGTGTGTGTGTGTGTGTGTGTGTGTGTGTGTGTGTGTGTGTGTGTGTGTGTGTGTCTTTTGTCTCTTTGATTTGATTGAATAAATAAGTGTGTATTGTGGATGAAACCATGCAGGGCAAAAAGCTCTCTCTCTCTCACACGCACACAGAGATGTATTTAGAGTTCATTTAGAGTCCGAAATAAACTCTAAGACAGGGGTCTTCAACAGGGGGTCCCCAGAGTTACTACAGGGGGTCCTCCAAATCTTTGAGTGATAGAAACTTTTTTTCTCCTCTTTTTATATTAACCACTTGAATCCTAGCGTCCATATTCTGAGAACGTTAGCCAAAGATAGCCGATCTACAAGCTCACAAGCGAGGTGTTGTGAGCTTGTAGATCGGCTATCTTTGGCAAGGAGCTTTGGTGTAGAGGGGAAAAAAGAGCAGACTATGTACAGAATGACGGTCAAGTTTATTAACTATTGACGGTTCATATGGTTAAATATTTGAAAACACAAGTTGACATCATCCAAAATACACTGATGATCGTGCTGTCAAACTTTTATTATTTTTTAAATTATATGGAATCTCTGAAAAGGTTGTGGGGGTCCCCTGCTTCATCTCTCTCTCTCAACTAAGGGGTCCTTGGCCTGAAAACGTTTGAAGACCCCCTGCTCTAAGAGAAAGTGGACAGATCTGGCTTCCATTCAGTTATCCACAGTTTTTTTTTTTTTTATTCCCTACA
>NC_137810.1:16434469-16445162 GCF_963921795.1 Nannobrachium achirus | reverse complement strand
CCTCTACCATGCCGACGTAATCGGCAAAAAACGACGCTTAATTGTCCCCATTGACTTATAATGGGACAATGCAAGAAATCACTTTCAAGTATTTTTCTCTCGTAAACCATAGGAGCTACAGTTTCAAACCTCGGAGAGGAGATTCATAATGATTTTAAGAATGAATCGAAAAATAATTACATCACTCGGCCTCATGGTGGCGCTATAACGGCCCACTTTACGTTTTGCCCCGTAACTCTTGAACCGTAGATCGGAAAATTAAAATTCTCTTTTCCCTGGATTCCTTGGATCAAGACGCATCTCCCCATATAGGCCACGCCCATTTGCGCCAGGATAGATTTTCCGCCATCTTGAATTTTCTCCAAAACACACTTTTTGCTCCTTTTCCTACATATTTTCTTCAAATGTCACAAAAATCGGTACACATGATCTACACACACACACACACACACACACACACACACACACACACACACACACACACACACACACACACACACAGCTCCACTTCACACGGGTGTGATTTTTGGAGCTGTGTGAAGCACAGGCTCCCTATACGTGGCCGTGTGGGTCTGTCTGTGTGTGTGTGTGTGTGTGTGTGTGTGTGTGTGTGTGTATGTAGCCTGAACTCCTAAACTTCGGCACGCCACTAGTCCCACAGTTTTGCCACCACACACTCGCGCCATATGTCAAATCGACCGGCTTACTCGGGAATCGTGGGCTATTACTTTTCTAAGAGAAAGGTTCTATAGTTTAATTGATATTAATTTATTAGTGAATTAATTTTCCCCATTGACTTATAATGGGAATTGCAAAAACTCACATTCAATTATTTGTCTCGCAAACCATAGGGGCTAGAGTTTCAAGACTTGGAGAGGAGGTTCATAATGATTTCAAGGATTAAATAAAAAATAATTTTGTCATTTGCCGCATGGTGGCGCACATAACACCCCACTTTACGTTTTGGCCTGTAACTCTTGAACCGTAGGTCGGAAAATTAAAATTATTTTTTCCCTGGATTCCTTGGGTCATGACGCATCTCCCCATATAGGCCACGCCCATTTGCGCCATGATAGATTTTCCGCCATCTTGAATTTTCTCCAAAACACACTTTTTGCTCCTTTTCCTACATATTTTTCTTCAAATGTCACAAAAATCGGTACACATGATCCACACACACACACACACACACACACACACACACACACACACACACACACACACACACACACACACACACACACACACAACACACACACACACACACACAATGCACCAGTAGTGGGACAATATAGAAATAATTGATTTAACTGATTTCTGATGTTTATCATCCTCTAATCTCTCTCTCTCCCCCCCCCCCCCCCCCCCCCCCTCTCTCTCATTGTTTGTTCTGCTAATTAACTTTATTACACTGATAGCTCCCCACTGCCTCTGATGAAAACAATTATTCCTCTCTCTCTCTCTCTATCTCTCTCTCTCCTCTTTCCCTCTGCCTGCCCACCTCTTCTCCTCCCTCCCCCTCCTCCTCCTCATCCCTTTGCTTTTCCTCCTCTCACCACAGAGTGCTACAGTAATTAGTCCTTGCTGCCCCCTCCCTTGTGTGAGTGTCTCTCTTTTCATAGCATCCCTCTGTCTCTGTCTTCCTCTCTCACTCTTTCCTCAGGGCCATCTCCATTTCGCTGTTGTCAGGCGGAAAACTTGTATCTCCAAATTTCAAATTTGTACTTAAAAAATAATAATTAATGCATACGGTGAAAATAGCAGATCTACAAGCACACAAACGCCACGTTGTGTGCTTGTAGATCGTCTATTTTCACTACTTGTTGTTTGTTTTAAAGATTTTAAAAATGTCAGACATATATTTTACTTTTTCCCCCACAAAATTGCAGAGCAGACAGTTCAATCTACAAGCTCATAAGCTTGTATATGAGCAATTTTTTCATTTGTATCCTAAAAAGTAACAGTTGTGCACATATCGTCGTTGTCGGGTGGAAACCTTGTATCTCCAAGTTTCAAATTCGTACGTTCTTTCGCAAATTAAAAGCCCTGCTTCATCGTACAAGGCCGTCACACAAAAGTAGTGAAAACAGCAGATCTACAAGTACACTGCTTGTAGATCGGCTGTTTTCCACTAGTATAAATCATTTTTAAATGAAAAATGCAAAACGAACGGTTTTGGGCATACAAGGTTTTCACCCAACAACGACAATAATAGTATTAAGTATCCACCTGACAGCAACGATTTCCCTCTATCTGCCCCCCCCCCCCCCTCCCCCTCTTCCAGGAGGTCCTCAGCTAAATCGGGTTACCATGGCTATTTAAAAACAACAGATATACAAGCTCACAAAGTGTCAGTTTGTGCCGCGCTGCAAACATCTGCTATTATAAATTTTTCAGATTTCTTGAACGAATCTGTGAATAATTTGAATTGTCCCCCTCATCCCCTCTCAGTGTTTCTGCTTACATCTGTCCCCCCCCCCCCTCCCCCTCTCTCTCTCCTCTCTCTCCCTCCCTCCCTCTCTCCCTCTCCCTCTCTCCCTCTCCCTCCCTCTCTCCTCTCCCCTCTCTCTCTCTCCCTCCCTCTCTCCCTCTCCCTCTCTCCCTCTCTCTCTCCCTCTCTCTCTCTCTCTCTCTCTCTGGTGGCAGACTGGATGACATTACATTGTCACTGGTAATTTTACCTCTCATCTGTCTCCACTAATTATTGTCACATTCATCAGATTCATCAAGGCCAGAGAGGCTCTCGCGGGGATCGCACCATCAACCACTATTAGGCCTGGGTTAGATGAGAGGTGAGAGCCAGAGTGCCCTTGTGAGCGTGCGCGTACACACACGCACGCACACACACACACGTGTGTGTGTGTGTGTGTGTGTGTGTGTGTGCGCGCGCGCGTGTGTGCGTTTGTGAGATGAGAGGGACAACGCGTATTCATCTCTAATTAGAGCAAGCTGTGTGATTAATTATACAGTCCGCCTTTTTATTTTTATTTTTTTTAAACACACTGGAGAGAGAGAGAGAGAGGGGGGGGGGTAGAGGAGAGGATGTAATGGGTCAGGTTGAGAGAGAGAGAGAGAGAGAGAGAGAGAGAGAGAGAGAGAGAGAGAGAGATGGGGGAAGGAGGGGGAGAGACTAGAAGGAGAGTAGAGTGGGATTGAAATGATGAAAGAGATGGAGAAAAGGAGAGAAAAGGAGAGAGAGAGAGAGAGAGAGAGAGAGAGAGAGAGGTGAAGTGTTTTGTCATGTGTTCTCAGCATAATTCCCACCTGACACAGAGGATGTGAATCAGGGGGGAAATTGCAACTTGTCACCCAGCAAATAAACTGCTCTGATAACTGATTAATAACAACACCTGGGACAGCTACACCAGAACGGCACATGCAAGCACTCACGCGCACGCACGCACGCGCACACACACACACACACACACACACACACACACACACACACACACACACACACACACACAAGCATGAACACGTGTGCACAGTGCACACACGCACTCAGGGACGTGCCAAAAGCCAGTGGGCCAATTACATGAGTTATATTTCGTTGTTGTCGGGTGGAAACCTTGTATGTCCAAAACAATTTGTTTTGTATTTATCATTTTAGAAATTATTTAAACTAGTGAAAACAGCCGATCTACAAGCACACAACGCCTCGCACCACGACGGCCTTGTATGATGAAGCAGGGCTTTGCTTTGCGAAAAAATTTACAAATTTGAAACTTGGAGATACGAGGTTTCTGCCCGACAGTGACGATATACTTTGTTGGCCGCCCAGCCCCCAAAATGGAATGAAGGCCGGCATTTTATTTAATTTTTTTTCCTAATGGCCGGCCGGGAATGAACCGGCCGTTCGGGAGTTGTCCCGCTTTTCCCAATGGCCAGCACGTCCCTGCACGCACTCTCTTGTGATGATTCAAAGGCCTCCATTCTGCACTTTAACATGTCGTTGCTGTCAGTCGGCCAAAACCCTCTCATGTCCATATTTTAACCTTTTATGTTCTTACTTTAGCAAAGGAATAGTCGATCTACAAGCTCAAAACATGACACGTTTTGAGCTTGTCTAAAAGGAATCTCTAAAAACAAGGCTATCTTTTAACCATGAAACAACTATTTCTCCTGTGAGGGCCAAGATAACAGGGACGTGCAGAGCTAGAGAATGTTAGAGAAGCAGGGGCTAAAATTTCTAAAAGGGCCTGTTGGTCAAAATAGCGAAAATAGCAGACCTCCAAGCTCACAACGCACGTTGCGAGCTTGGAGGTCGGCTATTTTCGGTGCTTGATACCACAATGAACTAAGTATAATCAAGTCCATACTTGATATGTGGGTGTACACTACAGCAAGGATTTATACACAGCGAGGGCAATTCATTCAACATAAGATGCTGCATTCAAGTTCAGGAGAGTTTGGACAAGGCAATTCTCCTAAATGCTGCCTTCAGGTATGGCATGGGAAAGAGGGCATTTGCATCTCTTTCACCATAGTAAAAACTGCATTCATGGTCTGCAGAGGGCACTTTTTTTTACAGACAGGTAAAAGGGCAGGGGCTCAAGCCCCCTTTGATGTCTATGTGGGCACGACACGTGCCTGCAGGATAATAGTCCTCACAATGACTATTTCTCAAATTCTGCTATACTTGTGGGGGCATTTTGTCCTCAGAAGTATAGTACCGGTAACACACACAAACACACACACACACACACACACACACACACACACACACACACACACACACACACACACACACACACACACACACACACACACACACACACACACACACGCACACGCACACACGCGCATGCACACACACAGTCACACACACACACACACACACACACACACACACACACACACTCACACACACTCACACACACACAGGCCGCCCCCTCCAATCATAACCTCTTCATCTCCAGCATCAGTGGAGGCTGTCCTGAAAGCCTATCATTTTCACTGGTCTTATAGGTTGAACGGTGAGGAAGAGGAGGGCCAGTGTGTGTGTGTGTGTGTGTGTGTGTGTGTGTGTGTGTGTGTGTGTGTGTGTGTGTGTGTGTGTTGTGTGTGTGTGTGTGTGTGTGTGTGTGTGTGTGTGTGTGTGTGTGTGTGTGTGTGTGTGTGTGTGTGTGTGTGTGTGTGCGTGTGAAAATTGGATCAGAGCCCTGGTGTCAGCATCACCGCCCGTTTGGAATTTTATCAGCCAAGCTGTAAAGGTCATCTGACATAACGGCTTGATGAATAAAAAATAAATCAAAATAAAATACTCCAGCGATACGATACAGGGAAGGGGGGGGGGGGGGTTCATTTACGATTTTTCAATTTAGCCAGACAGGGATCCTCTCTCTTCTTCTGGGTCCCTCACTGATAACACACTCCAGCCTGTCACCACTATCTCTACAGCTGTCACAAACATCAAGGAGCTGTCACATCCACACATACCAGAGAGAGAGAGAGAGAGAGAGAGAGAGAGAGAGAGAGAGAGAGAGTGAGAGAGAGAGAGAGAGAGAGAGAGAGAGAGAGAGAGAGAGAGAGAGAGAGAGAGAGAGAGAGAGAGCTAGGGTGGGGATGTTAAAGAGAGATACAGACATAGATATCGTCGTTGTCGGTTGGAAACCTTGTATGTCCAAATACCGTTCGTTTTGCATTTATCATTTTGAAAATGATTTAAAAAATCATTTGAAAATGATTTAAACAGCCGATCTACAAGCACACAACGCCTCGCGGTGCGAGGCGTTGTGTGCTTGTAGATCGGCTGTTTTCACTACTTTTGTGCGACGGTCTTGTGTGGTGTGGCAGGGCTTTACTTTGCGAAACACATTTGAAATATGAAGATACGAGGTTTCTGCCCGACAGTGACGATATAAGAGGGAGGAAACAGAAAGGGAGCTAGAGGAGAGAGAAGGAGGCTTAGGAAACAAGGAGAGAGGAGGGTTAGGTCGTGTGTAGCCTGGGGTCAATACCATTTTCAGGTTTCTGATCCGGTTCTAGCTTATAGAGCAGAACAGAGCCTTTTATTAGAGAGTTCTGCCAATGCAGGGTCAGAAACACGTGGTTCATGACATGTACAGAAATGTCACTTTTTCCCCATAGATTTCAAAGCATTCCGTAAACTTACGGTTCAGCGCTTTGCCACTATTCGCCAATAGATGTGTATGTAGAAGATAGTGGTGTGCGATATCAAAATTCTGGCCGATACCGATATCCGATATAATTAATCGGTGTTATGGCCGATAACCGATTATTACCGATATCGATATGATCTCATTGTATTTAATAATAATAATAATTTTGCCAATTCAGAAAAATACATTTAACGGGGTATCTGCAGGTCTAGGCAAGTCAGATTTTAAGACCAATTTATCATTAACAAAAAGGCACACAAGGACAACAATATCTCAGATAGATTTAGGGGAATTTTTTTTCCCATGTTTAATGATTAAACATGGGTTCCTTATCGATCCCACAAAATCCTTTTCTATTGTTGGTAGTTGTTGGCTAATTTGGCAAAGATTTGTGCTAAAATTCTCATTTTAGCCTATTAATAATCAATCAATCAATAATCGGCCGATACCGAAAATATCGTGCCGATACCGATTATTTAAAAAACAGACGATAATTGCAGATAATTAATCGGCCGCCGATATATCGCACAACCCTAGTAGAAGACTTAGCCCCATGAAGTGAACAGAGATGACACGACTCTCCAATAGAGGGCTCTGGAGCAGAAACTTTACATCGTCATGTGACCAGAACCAACAATCGGAAACCACCTGTGCCATTTATCTCCAAATGATTCCCCTAGTTTAAAGTTATACCATGTAACTTTTTTTATAAAACAAATCTTAAAATTGTCCTAACTCTTAAATCGCTAAAGTTTTAGAACACCCACTCCGTTATTTTCAGCTTCTGAAGCCTTCTCTTTATATGTTTTCTATGATCCTGACCGGGGTCCGGTTTTCGCGCAAAAATTACGTCATCATACACTACCGGCCAATCACAGCGAGGGTTATACACTGCCGGCCAATCACAGCGCATCTTGAAGTGGGGTCGCTAGCTATCACAATAGGGCGGCCATATTTGTAGGCGCCCGTGTGTCTCTATCTATACTCGGGTGAAACACTCCGTTTCTCCGGAATGCCTGAACGCACAGGAACCAGGGACCCCTCTAAAGATAGTTCTCGGCGAGGTGGAGGCAGACGCGGGGGTGACGCGGGGGTGTGAGGCCCGGTCCGCGTCGAAAAAACGGCCGAAAGATGCGGACGCTACTGACCACTAGTTGAGCAACTTACACAGTATAGCTTTAAAATTGGTTCAGTTTGGTTATAATCGTTTCGTTTATTTTGGTGTAATAATCATTTAGTATGTCCATCTTCTCTTCTAACTTGTGGCACGACTAGTGAAAATAAACTAATTGATTCACATGATGTGGTGTGAATACAATGTTTGTTTTTTCGTTTGTCTTTTCTAAACCGTATTTAGAAGGAATACCAGGCTTTCCTCTGCGGTGGAAAGTCTGGTGATGGGAGGTTGGGCATGACTCATGGGAGAAGCAACGAGGATGGAGGCAGCATCATGGATGGTTGATTCATTACATCCAACACCCATACATGTATTTGGTTGTTGTGTGCATGGCAACAGGAAGAGTGGCATTAATTTTCTTCTATGTCATGTAAAGTACAGTATACATTATTAGAGCATAATTGAACATTCGACAATTAAGGCCTAATATTTTCCTTTTTGGTCACTAACAAGAAGTTGAAGGGTAAATCTAAGTCTGATAATGAGGTACTGTGCATATTCAAATCATGTGGATACAAAAAAAGGAAATGGTATCGAGGTGCCCACTCTTCCCTATATTGCCCACCTTATGTAGTGGTATGGTGCCAAATAAAATAAAGTGAATGAACTCGGACGATCCAGCCATGATCCACATACTGTACCTGTTAACCAACTTAGCCCTTTTTTATACTTTTCCAGAATAGCCTGGTTAAATGCAGTACTGTATATACCACATATATACAGGATCAGAAGGAAGCCACAGTGTGTTGTATGATAGACTGCGACAAAGACAAACGTGACAAAGTCCAACTCAAATACACACAGTTGGCTCCATCAGCATGGCCTGTGCCCCATATTGGCAGAACGACATCTGAGATTGGAGAAGATTAGTTTGAGTAACTGCTGCACCCCTAGCTGTGATTCAACTGTATGTGCCATTTTTTAAATATTGTTCCATATTTCAACTTTTTATTGTGTTCCCTTAAATTACCTTTGTCATACAAGTGTGTCATACAAAAGTGGTGATAATAGCTGATCTACAAGCTAACAACAACAACAACTGTGTGTTGATCGGTTTTTAAAATAAATAAAATGGTAATGGTTTTGGACATATGAGGTTTCCAACCGACAACAACTAATTCTCCTCCGGTTCTATGGTAGGGTTAGGAGTACCTCAGTATGCCAATATGTAGACTCAGAGCCAGGGGTCAAGGTTTCCTCAGATAGCTGCTCCCCATCACTGCCTATTCACTCTGCCTCCTCGCGCACACACAGAGGGAGGGGGACACAGTCCTCTAGCCAGTGGCTTCAGATCCTTCTCTGGTTAACTTGAACAGCAGTCATCTTTGCACAGAGCAGTTGCCTCGATGAAATCACACAAAAAAAAGGAAAAAAAAAACACTAAAAGAAAGACTTAACAAAACTTCAGGATTATACACAGCTGAGAGCAAGACAGAAGTTTTAAAAATATTGAAAATGTTGTTTTCATTGTGATACTGCTAAATAAGAACATAAAAGTATACTACATTAGTTCCATTGATCCCCGCCGTAACACAGTAGATTGACTGATCATATACAGTATCTGCACACGGCACACCAGTGGTGTAATGTCTTACTTTGCAGATATAAATTATAATATTACAAAACATACATTAACCACTTTAGCCCTATTTTATTCCTAACCTAGTCTATTTGAAAATAGCCAATCTAGTGAGCTTGTAGATCTGATATTTTTGTACTTTTACTTTTGGTAGGCTACTTAAAGTACATTTTGATGCCAACACTTTCATACTTTTACTCAAGTACATTTTTTTCCGGACTTTTACTTGTAACAGAGTATTTCTATATTGCATTGCAGTATTGATACTTTTACTAAGTAATAAATGTGAGTACTTTTGGTCAGATGGGTTGTGGGCTGTGGTCCAGAGATGGTTGAGAGGAACCACTGGGATAAATGATATACTGTATTTAGCTTGATAAACATCCATTTGTCCCCAACAGGAATACATCATCAGCCTCTGCTGATTTGCGGGTCCTTGGATTTAGAATCTGATTGTTTGGCTGAAAGAGTAGTACCCTTCTGTGCCTTTTTAGATCAGCAGCATGAGGACTGTGTGGAGGCTCTCCTCTTTGTACATGCTATCCTGTATGATTACAGTTTACAATTTAGGCATTTAGCAGACACTATTATCCAGAGCGACTTACTTTCCAGGTAAATAAGCAAGGTAAACATCAAATGCAGAGAGACAGTGTAGTGCCTCAGGAAATTAGGATCACAGGTACCGGTAAACCAAAAACCTAATCAGTCTAAATGGTTTACTACAGAAATAATAATAATCTGTACAATGAAACTCTAGGATAACAAGTAAATAATTAACCTGGCATCTAAATAACATATCTAACTTATATTTTTAACATTGTGGTCATGAAAATTAACAAGTCTAAGAACAAAAGGTCTGTGTCCACGGTTATCAAATTAAAGTAGCATTAAATACTCCCCACTTGTTACTTTCAACATTTCAAAAATGCTATAGGCATTTTTTTTGCATTAATGGCCAAGGCATATAAAGATCCTCCGTAAAAAACAATTAATAATAATGTAGGTACTTATGTATACTGAAACACTCAGACTAGATAAAGTATACCGCTCAAATGGGTTGCTATAATAAAAAAAAAAAAAACATTTCCCTCAGACATTTTGAGAAGAGAACAAAGATGAAATGGCTGAGGATAAATATGTGTTAATCCACATTTTAAAGCCTAGTTTATGCAGTGGCGCTAGCTGAAAACAGCACACCTACAAGCTCACAGCACGTCACGCTGTGAGCTTGTAGGTCTGCTGTTTTTGACGCAGGCTTCCGGAAGAATACAGAACAGAGAGCGAGGAATGGAGACACAATCAAGACTGTGGCGTGGCCTTGACAATATGGATCGCAGCTTCCCAACACGTTTGTTTCAGAGAGCCACAGGAGAGAGCTCTCTTGCTCTCTCTGTGTGTGTGTGTGTGTGTGTGTGTGTGTGTGTGTGTGTGTGTGTGTGTGTGTGTGTGTGTGTGTGTGTGTGTGTGTGTGTGTGTGTGTGTGTGTGTGTGTGTGTGTGTGTGTGTGTGTGTGTGCGTCAGTCTCTCTCTCTCTCTGCATTAATTGCTTAAATTGAAGCACTGCCACGTCTCTGTGAGAGACGCTTTGATATGATAATGGCAGCCTTCGCAGCACAGGAGTAGCCTGCTTTGTGTGTGTGTGTGCGTGTGCGTGCGTGTGCGCGTGTGTGTGTGTGTGTGTGTGTGTGTGTGTGTGTGTGTGTGTGTGTGTGTGTGTGTGTGTGTGTGTGTGTGTGTGTGCGTGTGCGTGCGTGTGCGTGTGATGGTAATTTGGTGGTATGCACCTGCCAGCATGCCACTGTCTCCTCTCTCCAT
>NC_137810.1:16396969-16429469 GCF_963921795.1 Nannobrachium achirus | reverse complement strand
TCCGATGCACTGAGCACAGGGAAACATACAATACTGTAGTTCATCGTTTCTTTAGACCCCCTATTTTTAATTAAATCTGGGCAAAACTTCCTGAACATATTCTCCGTTTTGTGAAAATAATAATAATAATAATAATCTTTTAAAGCTTGTCGATGGTCCCAAATTTGCAAGAGCCATACAGCTATCCAACAACCGTTAACAGGAGCCTTAGTTCAGTTGTAAACAGGGTTTCTACTCAGTCACTTTCACCACAAGAGACACCACGGACAGAGAAAGTGACAGTCAGCATTCTGCTGTTCTATCCGGAAAACTGAACGTTAGCAAAAAAATAAATAAAAAAACACTCACTTTTTTTTTTACAGAAGAAGGCATAACAACAAACGCATGAACAAACGTGAATAAAATGACACACTCGACAAGAGCTCGGCCCGTACGGGTGTGCAAATGCAGTTTCCGTTTTGCATTTCAATTGTGGCAAGTTAAATGAGACTGTTGCATACATAAACATTCATTTCCTGCAGAAATACATCCCGTTCAGGCATTTGTTGACGCCGTATGAAAAGAGGTGCGGATATGTAGGTCACTGCGTGTCCATGCTCTTCTCAGAGAGAGGAAGCTTAGACCGCAGTGGAAGAGCAAAGCCAGAGAGAACTAACTGACTGACAAATGAAGGAACTAGTCAATTAGCTTGCAGTCCAACTATGTCCGTTGTATCCCTACAGTAGCTGTCGTAAGAGTGAAGGGTGGGGGCACTGCATGCGCTATGCTTTCTATGACCAGCAGTAATTCTCAATACTTTTACACTTCTGAGCATGCTTGCACTTTTGTCACAGAGGCGTTCTAACTCAGTGCTTTTCAAAGAGGCGGCCACCAGGAGGCGCCAGGGGGTGAGAGGAGAGGAAAAAGGGGTAACAAAGAGAAAAAAAAACACATCATTAATATATGAAAATTGTCATTTCATTTAGAACTTTGAACTGTACCAGTAAGACTCCCTAATCAGGAGATAAGCGACCGTTGGTCGCTTATCTCCACATAATCTGTCGGTAGATAATGCCGGTCTTATATAAGGGTCATTTGTGTACGGTGTGATGTCATACTGATGTCAGCAGTGTGATGTCATACTGATGTCAGCAGCTATGTCTCTATATATGGAGTTATATGTTGTTCGTGTCCAAATATGGGGCTTGTGAGGTCAGACTTAGTGAGATTCGTCGGTTATCTCCATATATGGAGGGATGTGTTGGTTATCTCCATATCTGGAGATTCAACCTTCAACGTGTAACTATGGCTACCTAACGACAGGCGCCGCCCACATGTGTACACAAACCTTAGCAACCATGGTTTTACCCTAGCAACCAACTGTTTACCCTAGCAACCAACTGTTTACCATAGCAACCATGTTTTTTTACCCTAGCAACCAACTGTTTACCATAGCAACCATTTTTTTACCCTGGCAACCAACTGTTTACCATAGCAACCATGTTTTTTTTTTACCTTAGCAACCAACTGTTTACCATAGCAACCATGTTTTTTACCCTAGCAACCAACTGTTTACCCTAGCAACCAGCTGTTTACCATAGCAACCATGTTTTTTACCCTAGCAACCAACTGTTTAACATATGGAGTTATATGTTGTTCGTGTCCAAATATGGGGCTTGTGAGGTCAGACTTAGTGAGATGTCATACTGATGTCAGCAGTGTGATGTCATACTGATGCGGAGATATGAGCAGGGCAAAGGTGTGACGTGTGACGTGTGACCGACCGACCGACCGACGGACGGCCGGTGGAGGTTTTGATACCAGCAAGACTCCCTAATCGGGAGATAAGCGACCGTTGGTCGCTTATCTCCACAATCTGTCGGTAGATAATGCCGGTCTTATATAAGGGTCATTTGTGTACGGTGTGATGTCATACTGATGTCAGCAGTGTGATGTCATACTGATGTCAGCAGCTATGTCTCTATATATGGAGTTATATGTTGTTCGTGTCCAAATATGGGGCTTGTGAGGTCAGACTTAGTGAGATTCGTCGGTTATCTCCATATATGGAGGGATGTAGGGTAAAAAACATGGTTGCTATGGTAAACAGTTGGTTGCTAAGGTAAAAAAAACATGGTTGCTATGGTAAACAGTTGGTTGCTAGGGTAAAAGAATGGTTGCTATGGTAAACAGTTGGTTGCTAGGGTAAAAAAACATGGTTGCTATGGTAAACAGTTGGTTGCTAGGGTAAACAGTTGGTTGCTAGGGTAAAACCATGGCTGCTAAGGTGGTTGCTAACGTACACTAACAGACCAGCAACAACAGACTGTTGCCACAGCAACGTACACAAAGGTTTGTGTACACATGTGGTGTGATGTCATACTGATGCGGAGATATGAGCAGGGCAAAGGTGTGACGTGTGACGTGGGACCGACCGACCGACCGACGGACGGCCGGTGGAGGTTTTGATACTAAACTGCGACCTACGGTCGCAACTAAACTGCGACCTACGGTCGCAATTAAAATTGGCTAATGGAAGGGCCGGCTGGCGGAACACGGCCACGTCATATGACTCAACCATAAACAAAACCGATACAACCATATATGGACGGCCACGCCAGTCGCTATCATAAGAGTGAAGCTTGGGGGCGCCACCACCGGCCTAGCGGTTAAGGTGCATACGACATATAGGCTATAATGCTCGATTCCCAAGCCTGACGGCCTTTGTTGCGCGTGACCCCCTGTCTGTCTCTCCTGTTTGCTGTCTCTCTCTAGGCCTACAGTGTACTGTATACAAAAAAAGAGTGAAGGTTTGATCATAGAAAACGCATTGCAGTGTTTCCCACCCTTCACTCTTATGACAGCTATTGTCGTTTTATACGTCTGAGCATGCTTGCACTTTTGTCGCCAAGGCATTCTACCTCAGTGCTTTTCAAAGTGGGGGTCACCAGGAGGCACCAGGGGGTGAGTGGAACATAAATAATATGAACATTATAATTGCATTTGTACAATGACTATTTATGCTATTTTCACTACTTACTGGGGGTCATTTTCTCACCAGTTTGGTCTGCCAATTCCACCTAATTTACTGTGGACTGATGCTGCTATAACATCCACTGTTGTGGACCATATTCTGTCTGGTCTGGTTTGGCCTGGTTTGGCCTAGTCAAATGGCTCTGACTGACTTGGCGACTGGCTGACTGATGAGATGACGTATATGTATGTATGTACCTAGCCTGGATCCAGACCATAGACCCCACTCTTGCAGCTTCAGTCTGATAATCAGCCTAGTATGTACCACTAGATATTGTATATGTACATTTAAATAGCACCTACCCTGAACACACTAAATACACAGAGACACACACAAAGCTCCTGTCCTAAACTCTATATCTCAGGGGTTTTCAAAGTCGGTGACGGGGCACCCTGGGGTGCCGCGACAGCAGTCCAGGGGTGCCGCGAGATCATTTGATAATATTTGGAATTTATTTGGACACTTGAAAAAATATTTAGTATCATTTTAAACTTGAAGTACAAAGTTATTTTCAGTCAGTTCTAACCAAAATGGCTATTAAGATAATCACTAAAATATTGTCACTGTCGGGCAGAAACCTTGTATCTCCAAGTTTCAAATGTGTACGTCTTTTGGTAAAGCAAAGCCCTGCTTCATCATACAAGACTGTCGCACAAAACTAGTGAAAACAGCCGATCTACAAGCATGCGAGGCGTTGTGTGCTTGTAGATCTGCTGTTTTCACTAGTTTAGTACATTAACGAACGGCTTTGGACATACAAGGTTTCCACCCGACAATGATGATATGCTATAAATATAAGGTTTTGGGAGTGAAAATTATAATGTAGGGGTGCCTCGGATTAAAAAAAAAAATGTATGGGGTGCCCTAAGACAAAACAGTTTGGGAACCCCTGCTATATCTGCCTACCACTGTCTGTCAGTGTGCCTGTCTCAGGCGCTCTGTGTGACAGCATCTCCAGCTTCCCCTGCCCCCTGGGCCTTATGAATGAAAAACTCTGTTTTCCTTCTTCACTCACTCTCTCTGTCTTTTCTCTCTCTCCCCTGTCTGTCTGTCTGTCTGTCTGTCTGTCTGTCTGTCTCTCTCTCTCTCTCTCTCTCCTTTGCGCCATGCCAGCCCTGGCTCTTGGCTCTTGATCATGCCCTACGCTGACTGGCAGATTGGAAGTAACAAATTGCTACATTCTCAGAATGATAATTAGTGAAGCCATGAGCACAGCATTGTTAGAAGGCGCATAATGAGGCAAACCTTCTGGTCACCTTACTGACTTCTGATGCCCCGTAACCTTAGCAACGACGGCAGCGAGGACGAATGGTAAATTCAAACGTTAACTGTCATTTTCGAAGCCAATTCAAATGCGGCTCCTGTGGGCCTCATAGTCTTTCCTCGGCAGTCGGCACACACATCAGAGAGCACCATGAATCACCAATATCAAAACCTGAAATCGGTTAAAAGTGCCAAAGTCCAGGATTGTTTTAAGTCCAGAAAAACCTTCCATTGATTTGAGAGTATATCTCCATGGCCCAGATTTGACGGCGTCCCTTCTCTACTGATGTTTGAGAATAAACCAAGCACACATTATTATTTTTTAAGCAGGTGAGATAATTTTTTTTTTAGAAAAAACAGAACAATCTGAAAAATAACTTGGTGGCTTTTTAAATAATCAAGTTCCCAAAGCAATCTCTCCTCCCCTGTTCTCTCCTGCCTTTTATACTGTGGACACCCGGCATCTCCATCAACAAGTCAATAGAGGCTCTAGCGAGTGGAGAGACATTAGCTATATAGGAAGCTATGGAGGTGAGCTGGGCTTATTATAAGCCTCTTAGTGCTTCTCCATGAGGTGAGGAAATGGTCTCTGTTAGGGGAATCAATCCCTGGGTAATTACCCAGCTATGCTGCATGCAGACTGGCTGGGAGAGGAGAGCAGTGCTGCATGGGGCTGGATGGGGTTGAGGCGGCATGGGGAGGCTAGTGTTCAATAAGAGCCTCTTTATGAGAGCCCATTGTCTCATACTTAAGAGGAGAGAGAGCAGCGTGATGATGACGACCATGGCGATCATATATACACAGCCACTAATCAAGTGCTGTTTGACAGACACGGAGCGCACAGCAGGGCTCATCAGAGTTTAGCTGTACAGTGTACAATCTATAAGCCAAATATGCATATCTTTTGTATCTGTAATGCCTGCATACACCTACTGTACCTGTGTGTGATGCTTTACACACACATAGAGGGATTTTTTGTGTGTGTATGTGTGTGTGCTATCTATAGTATTAATGTGAGAAAGGGGGAGACAGACACAATGAAATTGGGGTGAAGAAAGAAAGAATGGAAAAGATTTGGTTATGGTACCTATCCTATACTACAGTGTGACCACTTGACATTACTATGCTGTAGTAATCTTTTTTCTTCAGAGGCATAAAAATGTCTTTTCAATTAAATGTCAATTAAATGTTTAGCTACACAGGATATTTAACAAACATTCTGTATCTTCATAAAAAAATTACATTAGGAATGATTCAGGTGATAGTGATTGTTAACGAATGATGCCTTGAATAATTTATCCATCCAGCTTTTTAGAATGTTATCACATGTCCAAAATACAAGAATAATATCTTCTTTCCACACAACAAAAGCAAGCCGTGCTGCAAAAAAACCCTATAAGAACATTCTACAGTAAGTGCTTGAGTTGTTGGGGATCGTTTTCTGGACCATAACAAGATTATGACGTCTAATGCTTTCTGATTAAATATTTATTTCAATTTATCGATTGAAAGGTGTGATCACTCTATGCCAAACCTCCAGGCAGGGACGTGCTGGGCCCCTGATTCAGCCTGGGAAAAAGAATTGGAGAGGCCCGCTAGAGAGAGATATAGTAGCTGCTGCTACTCAAAGATTTGCCATTTCAGATCATGACAAGTGACAAGCCAGTGGGCCAATTACATGAGTTATATTTCGTCGTTGTCGGGTGGAAACCTTGTATGTCCAAAACCGTTTGTTTTGTATTTATCATTTAAAAATGATTTAAACTAATGAAAACAGCAGATCTACAAGCACACAACGCCTCGCGGTGCGAGGCGTTGTGTGCTTGTAGATCGGCTGTTTTCACTACTTTTGTGCAAACAGTTTAATTTTTACTTTTGTGCAAACAGTTGAATTTTTTCCCAATGGCCAGCACATCCCTGCCTCCAGGTGTGAGGGTATGAAACCCGTTTCATTAATGGAAAGTACCAACAACAGACCCCGAGAAGTGAGTTTATAAGCTGCTTCTGTAAGTAACTCAAGCACATCGTTAATTAGCTTCAAGCTTATTGTATTGAGTGATCTTCTCAACCTGAGAAGCACATTTGTACATTTCCACAAATTGATGATGACAAATGTCACAAATGTAATTCCTGGTCAAAGGTGCTATAATAATCCTTGTCTGGGACAGGTGGTGGATGCATTTAGCAGGACTGGTATCAAGTAGAAAACCCACAAGGGGTAAAGGTACAGAACAACCAGTCAAAAAGGACGGAGTTAAGCACTACTTCACTAGTAGCCCACTATTTGCTGTAATTCCTGACACCAATGTCCACTTACTGCTATAGCTCAGAGTCTCCGTCGAGATGCTTTCACATACACAGACAGGAAAGGAAAGGAGGAAGCTGATAGTAATTCATTCTTCCATGATTTAAAGGAGTAGTTCACCCCCAAAATGACCTTTTTTCTATTGATGATTCTAGTCATGCCATGGAGACTTGAGTTCAATAATATTTTTTTGTATTTGTCGCATTCCTAAGACATTTACATTTACATGACCCTTGACCCTAAATTTACCCCCATTGATTCTGACCCAAATGCATTTGGGTCCCCATCCAGGCCCATGCATGTGGGTCCCTATCCAGAATCAATCGGGGTACATTTACTATAATCAATTTGCTTATAGGAATGCAAGGAATACAACACAATATTATTTAACTCAAGTCTCCATGGTGTGACTAATTGATAGACTAATTGGGGGTGAACTACTCCTTTAACACATGGAACCAGTAAAATAGCCACAATCATTATTTTGGAAAGTAGCAGATTCTGTTACAAACAATGAACGTTGCTTTATTTTTACATGATAGTAGTTGGTATAATCGTCTCATGTTGACAACCATTGTAGGCTACTGTAACACCCGCCACACATGAACATGGTCCAAAAGTTCAGACACAACCAGAACCACAAATGTTTGCATTTGTCCTTGTTAACGAAATAAGACAGGCTTTCATACGCATAGGCCTTACGTTGATTTCCTTTCAGGATGATTGTCTTTGCTGTTTATGCCAATACTCAACTAAAACCACAGTAATATATAAGTAAGATCTGTAAGATGTAAGTATTACATATTACATATACTGTACCATACAATGGTAAGCACATAAAGAGCTGGTAGATTGAGAAGAACAGGACAGGCAAACAGAGAGACAGACAGATACAAGCAGACAGACAGACAGACAGACAGACAGACAGACAGACAGACAGACAGACAGACAGACAGACAGACAGACAGACAGACAGACAGACAGCTGGCAGTTGCTACAGACTCGAGGGAAGCCAGCCATGGCAACGAGGCACAGAAAACGTATTAAAAAAAGAAAACCTAGGAAACCTAGACAAAGTAAAAGCACTCTTTCATATGAAATCAAGAATTTAGGGGGCATAGTTCAGCCGTAAGTGGCGCTGCTACAACAGGGTGTAGGGGAAAAAAATTAATTTCACATGCTTTAATTTTCCGAATAAAATGGCCAGCCATTTCAGGTCGAATAATTGTTTGAACCAATGATTTTATCATTAATCCGACAGCGGCCCCCGACAGCCGGGGGTCACACTGGAGGTTGATTAGGTACGAGGCAGCACAAAGACTCTTCCAGTCGATGCCATTGAAAAGGAGCAAGTCATTTAGATTGTGAATTGGTCCCGGGGCTGCAAGGCTCGCTCCATTACAAGCCATTTTCAATTTCAACCTCACAATAAACATCAAGCCGGGCCAAGGAAATTACAGCATCTCGGAGATGTAGCCGAGCAGATAGGTGGAGTACGGACAAGATGACATGACTGGGGCGGAGGGGGGGGGGGTGGATGGAGGGCACCAAGTCAGAGAGGGAGAGAAAAAGTAAGGGAGAAGGAGAAAAGGAGAGATAAATTATCCAAAAGGAGAGAAGAGGGGAGAAAGAGGAAAAGAGCAGATAAAGAGACACGAGGAGATAGACTGAGTGAGCGAAAAGAAAGTCACAGAGACAGTGTGTGTGTGTGTGTGTGTGTGTGTGTGTGTGTGTGTGTGTGTGTGTGTGTGTGTGTGTGTGTGTGTGTGTGTGTGTGTGTGTGTGAGAGAGAGAGAGAGAGAGAGAGAGAGAGAGAGAGAGACTTCAGATAGGCCTACTACTAGCCTCTCTTACTCATTATTATAGCAGGGGAGTTTGCTGCTCAGGTGTGGTGAAGGCCGGGGTAAACAATATGTCCGTACACGGACAAACGTGTCTGTGGCACATTTTAGATGTTCTGTTTTGCACACCATTATAATGTCCTTATTTAGTCAAGTATCCAGGTTTTATTCAGAATGTGTATGACACCAATTTACTACTGTAGGGCCATGTGTTTCTGGTAATATTATGGTCCTCTCATTTTGTATGTCAATGGTTCAAAGATGTCCACCACAAGAAAGCAAATAATACAGATGTGCCTAGCATACATTTACCAAATTTGTATGTGTTTTTGTGTAATCAGACTACAATCCCATCAGCCAGCACACTATACAGCAGGGGTATTCAACTAGATTACTGTAGGCAGGGGGCCACAATAGTAAAATTACTTGAAGTCGGGGGCCACCAGCCACAACAAGAGCGCAACTTGAGTTTTGAGGGCAGTTCGACCATTACAAGCATCTCCCTAAATGTGTAGCTACCTGAGCTGTTTTGAGTGGACAATCACCCAATAGCATCATGATTCTCTTTCTCTCTCTCCCTATCTCTCTCTCTCTCTCTCTCTCTCTCTCTCTCTCTCTCTCTCTCTCTCTCTCTCTGTGGTCCAATCTTATAATGAACATAGTGAGGACCAATTGTATGAAGATAGGCAGAAAATCTGTGAAAGCTACAGTACATCCCTACTTTTTCAGCAGCACATCATCAGGGAGTGCAGTTTGTCCATTACATGCCATCTCCCTCAATTTGTAGCCACCTATTTTTGAGTCTGGAGTGGACTCCAATCACCCAATAGCGTCATGATGCTCCAACTCACAACTAATAGCTCTCTCCTTATCGTTCAGGCTACTCTTTTCCCTGTGAAAACCTCTTCTATCAAAGATGACCTGGACATAAACAACATCATATCCTCTTGACCTAGAGTCAGAACTGTCAATGCAGTGCCGTAAATGAATATCGGGACCCAAGTAGATTAATTGAATCTGCACAATAGCATTGCTGCCGTACTGCCTTGAGAAACGCCATACAGTATAATGTCATCTATATATCGTCATCTATCTATATATCCCTAAAAAACCTTCTTCGCCACGTTATAGGCTTGAAGTCACTATCTAAACAGCACTTCCGCCCTCACGTTGCTGTGTGCATCTACAAAAGACGTACAGCCGGTGTGCATCTACAGAAGACGTCCGGACGGAAACACGCTACAAGAAATAGTTCTGCATCTTGAATGGCTGGATCAGCTGTGAGCGAGTGCAGCGGCTGCAAAACTCTAGTACAGATACATTCATACACAGATAGCTTGCCTTGGGAGATACCTCTCCCACCCACCCACCCCACCAACCACCACACCATCAGCTGTTACACAACAGAGGAAACAGGGGCAACAGTGTATACATCCATAGCATAAACAAGTTGAATCGAGATGAGAATATAGGGAATTCTTGAAGTGACAGAAGGATAAAATGGATCTCAGAGATAGAGGAAGATCATTGCAATCAGATGGAACTTTGTGGCATAAGGACCTCCGTTCAACCTCTTACAAATATACTTTTAGATCTGCTAAATATTTTTGACCAGCTCAAACAATTTTCGCCTATAATGGTAATGGCATGCCCAAATCAGGGGTGCTAGGGTGAAAGTATTTTTTGTTATACCTACAGAAGTGTAAAAATAACAAAATCACTAGCTTAGAATGACCTTCAGTTTTGGAATAACAGTTGAGGTGTGGATTTGAGTGTAGCGCCTAGGATACATTCGATAATTGACACTGGGTGAAAAATGGGTTACAAAATCGTGGGATAAAAATTTAAGATGGTGATTGTGTGCTCTACCATAGCTACACTATGTGTAATAATCATTATTTATTAGTCTAAAAAGAATACGCAGATTTCTACTCTTTATAGTAACACAATGAAGGTATATTTTTCTATTGGAGCACAGTATGAGTGAGGAACAGCTAAACAAACCCCACAAAAACCCAATATGACAAACCCCTCTCCCCGCTGGTATTAAGAACATTAAGCACTGCCGTTTTCCTCCATCTGTGGCAGAAAATCAATGGTCGCGGCCCGTGAGGACAGCCGGAGTCTAATTTTACCCCGCATTCTCCCTGGCGGCTAATCCCGCGGCCAGGAGCTAAACCCGGGAGAGCCCTGGAAGGAAGAGGAGCTGAGAAGAAAAGGCAGGAAGATCTCCCTCCCTAAACGAATATTATCAGCATGAAAACAAAGTGACTACCTGAACAAAGTCTATTTTACAGAACCACTTCAATAGATTCCACCGCTCAGTGTGAATGTGTGCGTGCATGCACGGCCCCCGAGTCCCCTATACACAACACACAAACACCTTCGAGAAGAACACACACCAGCTATGAAGACGCACGCAGCAGTGGAGGAAAACGTCCTCAAGGAGCTCCTTGACAAAAAGAATACGAGGCTTGCCGGCTCAAAGAGAAATGAGAGGAATTTTCAGCTGGATATGAACACATTATACAGTATGGCATTTCAGTACGGCAGCAATGCTACTGTGCAGATTAAATTAATCTACTTGGGTCCCGATATTCATTTACGGCACTGCATTGACAGTTCCGACTCTAGGTCAGGAGGATATGATGTTGTTTATGTCCAGGTCATCTTTGATAGAAGAGGTTTTCACAGGGAAAAGAGTATAGCCTGAAGGAGAAAATATATAAAATTACATATGGACTATATCATACTGTATAATATGATTTGGTTTTAAGGGAATTGCAGCCACAGTAATTTCACTCCGTAAAAGTCATCTGTTTGTCATTATATTGTAATGTGTTGTCTTATATATATTTCCACTTCTGATAAGCAGTAGGCCTATAAATCTATGACCTACAGTATTTGATGTTGAGTTATTAACATGACTGCAAATGCAAAATGGAAGTGGGGGAGGTGGGACATCCGCTTTATTTTCTATTCATTTTCAGCACTTCCGTTGTACAGACTGTCTCAGGGGACTACTTTTGGAGAGTTAACTGAAATGCAGTGTGCGTGCGTGCGTGCGTGCGTGCGTGCGTGCGGTGGGGTGGGGTGGGAGGGTAATGCCGTCATGTGCATGCATGCGTTCTGCAGTGATAACCCATGGTTCCAAGGAGCAGAGGGAGAGACTGCTGCTGTTTTAGTTATTAAGGAAATGTAGTGAGGGGTGAAATCTACTGAGAGAGACAGGCCTTTATAGAGTCATGGTACATGCCCTATCACAGCAGGCACATCACACACATGCACACGCACGCACGCACGCACGCACACAGAAGCATGGGCATGTGCATTCATAGGCAGGTGTTGCGCTATGTATCAAAGTGTGCGTTGGATTGTGTGTGGTGTTTGTGTGTTTGTGCACGGGCACCCCAAGGCAGGAGAAGATTAGCTACACAAACACAGTGGTGTAAAGTAACTAAGTACATTTACTTAAGTACTGTACTTTAGTACAATTTTGAGGTATTTGTACTTTACTTGAGTATCTCCAATTTCCAATACTTTTACTTCTACTCACTACACTACGTCTCGGATCCAAATATTGTACTTTTTGTCATCCGAGATGTAGTGAGACGCCAGGTTGGAAGTGGCAGCCGTGACCTTACAGGACAAGATCTGAGCAAATGGACAGAAGATGCTGTGTTTTTTTTAACTTAAATTTTATTTTGTCACATGCACAGACATTGACAACTTTGGCATGTACAACTTTGGCGTGTACAAATCAACATCAGCATAACCCTATGGAGTAAAATCCTCTGAGTGGCAGCCTAATTTGTAGCTGACACATTGGCGCAGATGCATGAGTGAAATAAATAAAGAAATCCCAAGGTACAGACAGTGGCATGTTTGTCCAGGACTGCACGTGTTCTGCATTTCGGGGACTATGCAGCCACAGGTTGAGAATCACCGACCGAAAACATCTGCACACCCCAGGCTCAAACACACTCCCTTTGACAGAGGGGAGGATAGAGCGGAGAGAACACCAAAGGAGGGAGCAAATGGATGGAGGGAGAGAGACAAAGAGCAGAGGGGGGTGGGGGGCACAGGGGGGCTTAGAGAAGGAACCGGAGCAGAGAGAGAGAGAGAGAGAGAGAGGGAGTGTGGTAGGGAGGGAGGGAGATACGGTGCGAGAGGGAGAAGAAAAGAGGGTAAACACCTCTTCCACATCAATGCCTTCAATTTAGCCCTGGTGGTAAAGTTAGCAGATAACAGTGATAGTTTCGCCAAGGTGTCGCATGAGGAGTGATACGCAGCGCACGCACGCAAACGCCAGCACGCGAGGAGATACATGCGTGTACCTGCGCGCGCACACATACAGGGGCGTCACAAGGGGGGGGGGGGGGGGGGGGGGAGCGGGACTGAGTTACTAGGGCCCAAGGTGGAGGGGGGGCCTTAATTATTTTACACTTTATATATTGAAAAATTGCAGATATACAAGGTCACAGCGCGGCCGTGCTGCGAGCTTGTGTATCTGCTATTTTTGAAAAAGTCTGAAAATGTGTGCAAATCTTTGAATATATGTATTTTTTAAGCGAACATTTGTAACTCAAATTTTGCTTCCGGGGGTCCCTGGAACTAAATATTTTGAGATGGGGGTCCGTGGACAAATACATATCATTTTGGGGGTCCTTCACATGAAAAGGTTTGAACACCGCTGATGTAGAAACACAGGATTTTCATAAAACCTTCAAAGACTTGCACACATTTTCAAGTTTTTTTTTTAAATAGCAGATCTCGCAGCGCTGTGAGCTTGTATATCTGCTATTTTTCAATAGTTAAAGCACAAAATAACGCAGTGAATCCTTGTACCCAGGGCCCAGAATTTGGTGTGACACCCCTGCGCACACGCACACACACACACACACGCACACACACACACACACACACACACACACACACGCACACACATGCAGCTTTAACCCTATGAAATGAATAAGGTGGTTTGATGGAGGCATAGGGCCCAGAGATGAATGGAGAGATACTGGAGCAAGGGGACAAAAGCGGTGAGGATAGAGAGAGAGAGAAGCCATCAGAGTGAGCCTATTTCCCTGGAGGAGGCCCGTGTGTGTGCTGGAGTGTGTGTGCGTGTCAGTCACATAGAGCAGTGATAGTGTATTAACCTCCCAGGCCCCCGGGTCACACAAGGAGCACAGGTTAGGCCCTGCAGGTAATTGATGAAGTCTGCTTTGTCAGGCCTCGTATCTTAACACAACAATAGCCCTCACGGGGAGCATCTCTACGCACACGGCGTGGCAACGGTCCAAGTGCCCCATCGTGCACCACTTGTTAAGGCCCACGCGGCAAAACCGCTACAAAAAAATTTGTAGCAAAAGACTAATATACTGTATTATACAATATGTATACAGTGTGTGTATACATTATATATATATACCAGTAAGACTCCCTAATCGGGAGATAAGCGACCGTTGGTCGCTTATCTCCTGTCACACTGCTGACATCAGTATGACATCACACCGTACACAAATGACCCTTATATAAGACCGGCATTATCTACCGACAGATTAGTAACAAGATGTCAAAATCGTTGAAGGTTGAATCTCCAGATATGGAGATAACCAACACATCACTCCATATATGGAGATAACCAACGAATCTCACTAAGTCTGACCTCACAAGCCCCATATTTGGACACGAACAACATATAACTCCATATATAGAGACATAGCTGCTGACATCAGTATGACATCACACTGCTGACATCAGTATGACATCACACCGTACACAAATGACCCTTATATAAGACCGGCATTATCTACCGACAGATTAGATGCAAGCAGGATCTTGACTCTGACACAACTCATCGGCTCATAAGCTGGTTCTCCCTCCATATATGGAGATAACCGACGAATCTCACTAAGTCTGACCTCACAAGCCCCATATTTGGACACGAACAACATATAACTCCATATATAGAGACATAGCTGCTGACATCAGTATGACATCACACTGCTGACATCAGTATGACATCACACCGTACACAAATGACCCTGACGGCACACACCAAGCAGTGTGATGTCATACTGATGCGGAGATATGAGCAGGGCAAAGGTGTGACGTGTGACATGTGACCGACGGACGGACGGCCGGTGGAGGTTTTGATACTAAACTGCGACCTGACGGTCGCAATGAAATGTGCCAATCTCAACAGGAAACAACGGTATATATATATATATACCGTTGGCACATTTCACCCAGGTTTTTTTCATCTCACTCACATCACTTTGTCTGCTGACCTCACTCAGTAACGAAATAAACAGAAAATAAACAAAAATAAAATAAAACAATCCACAGGAGGCGAGCAGTGATCACCCCATGATGTGCACTGCAATGTAGTTTCAAATGCACTACATTGGTCATTGCAGCCATTTTTTGAGAGTGAAAAAACAAGAAGACATGTGTGATCTGGGCAGCTTGCCACAGGAAATGTGCCAAGCTCAATAGGGAACAATGGTACATACAGAATATATATATACACACGCACGCACGCACGAATTTGGCCAATTCCAGCGGTTCTACGGTAGATTAGATACACTGCAACATTCCTCCCTCGTCTATGAATTAGAAAAACCTTCACAGTTTCATAATGTTCTTAGTTTTGTTATGTAGCTCCTGACTATAATAACAAATTTTAGTTACAAAACCCTTGATGATTTGCACTTTCTATAAATCATTAAGATAATATGTTTGCCTATTTTGCCCACATCTTCTCTTAACGTTGTGTTAAACACAGTTGTCATAGTGCAGACCCCCCCCCCCCCCTCCTCCTCTCTCTAACTAACAGTGCTATCATCTTCAAGTGGAGGATAAAAAAGCGTAGATTTTCTTTTGGTCTCTAGTGGATGCTGGGCTGGTTTCCAAGTCTCTCGCACGCACGGCACGCACATTCAGCACCTCTCCCCTGGTCTTGTCCACACCTGTTAGCGGGCCACAGATGTGTGCTCGGTGCTCGCTGCGCTGCGTATCCACCAGAGCAACAACACCGCAGCCATCATCAAACCCAGGCTGAGCTAAAACAATCAGGCACTATTTAAGCTGAGTGCAGGCCAGCTGCACTGGCCATTACCTCCATTCACACCGACACCCACACACATCCTCCTGTGATGCCAGGGAAGCTGCTCACATGGCCACAAACCTGCATGCATGAAATATGAATTTTCCTATGTAAGAGAGCAGGTTTCTTCCCCAATTTAGTCGATTGATTCTCTCCATGCATATTTTGGGTGTCGTCACTGCTGCTGTGTCCTACTGACTCACCTGCCAGTGAGGAGCCCCCCAACGGGAGGACATAGAGCCTTTCATCCGACTCCTCCCGCCCAACACAGGCCCCCGCCCCAGTCTGCGTACAGGCAGTGACAAATATCAGCATCCTCCCCGCCCGGCTTCCCTCCTCCCAGCACGGGCAAATTGTGTTCATATAGGGGTCTTCAACGTTTTCAGAACAAGGACCCCTTAGTTGAGAGAGAGATGAAGCAGGGACCCCCACAACCTGTCAATATATTCCATATAGTTTCATCGTTTGACAGCACAATCGTCAAGTGTATTTTGGATTCATGTCAATTTGTGTTTTCAGATATTTAACCACTTGAGCCAAAATTACCTAATAAACTCAGCAAGAGCCGTTGGCCGCCGCGTCCACGTCCATGGACGCGGCCGTGGACGCGTCCATGGACGCGGCCGCGAAAAAAACGTCCGTGGACGCGAGGCCGCGTCCACGGACGCAAACGGCCGGCCGTCCCGGCCGTGGACGCGGCCGTGGACGCAGACGGCCGGGGACGCGGCCGTGGACGCGGCCGTGGACGCGGCCGTGGACGCGGCCGTGGACGAGGCCGCGGCCGTGGACGCAAACGGCCGGCCGTGGACGCAAACGGCCGGCCGTGGACGCAAACGGCCGGCCGTGGACGGGTCCATGGACGAGGCCGCGAAAAAAAGGCAGCGAAAAAGAAAAAAAAAGGTGGCTATTGTATGTATTTTTTGATGGAAATTTCAAATATGACCTTCTTTTTTGCATAGGACAACTCTAACCTGCATCAATTGGTATTTTATAATTGCCAATTGTACCCCATCCATCTAAAAAACAAATTGGATGTCTATTGTATGTATTTTTTGATGGAGAATTCAAATATTAATTTCTTTTTGGGATAGGACAACTCTAACCTGCATCAATTGGTATTTTATAATTGCCAATTGTACCCTATCCATCTCAAAAACAAATTGGATGTCTATTGTATGTATTTTTTGATGGGGAATTCAAATGTTACCTTCTTTTTTAGATATGACAACTCTAACCTAAATCAATTGGTGCATCAACCTACTTACTATCTATCTATCTATCTGTCTGTCTATCTATCTATCTATCTATCTATCTATCTATCTATCTATCTATCTATCTATCTATCTATACTTCACCTTTAGTCCAGAAGAGAGTTCAGCCTCAGGAACTTGCACACATGGAACTGTGTCATGACTGTGTCATGGAGCTAAAACAGAGCTATGTTAAATACTCACAATGACTCTGATGGACCAATCAGGGTGGTGGTGGGGGGAGGGATCAACAATAGACAGAAACTGGATAATGCTTTGTTAACTGTCCCACCTAAGTCCCTGCTAGTCTGAACAAACATCACCTTCCCTCTCATAACACTACTACTACTACATTTATATAAAGCTGCTCTTGCATTTGAATTCAAGTCTGACACAAGTTAAGGTTAACTTAGGTAGTATTTCATTTCGCTGGCTTTTAGGGTCTGTGTGAGTGTGTAGGCTCACAAATTATTATAATTGTCATTAAGTGACTCTGAGATCTATCCATCCATCCATCCATCCATCCATCCATCCATCTATTTATTTATACTTACTGTTTACATTTTCTATAAATATTTATTTCTATATAAAACTCAGTTGTGTGGAGTTATTGTGTGCCCTTTCTTGTTGCTAAAGAGTCCATTTGTTCACTAGACATTAAGTCAAGGTTACTATTTTGAGTTGAAGCTAAGTGTTTTATTGCTTTGTGGTTTAACATGATTTAAAAGGCAAATTCATTGTTATGGTTACTTTAGAAGACTGCTTTTGCATTCATGAGTTAAGAGAGCCAAGCTAATTCAAAGAGTTAGGTTAAAGGAACACAAAACATGACCTAACTCACAGCTGCCATTGGACAGACAGTTACAACATACTCTTATCTTTCACAGAACAGACAATTATCATTTATTTTATCTATTTGAGACTATGTAGCTGCTCTAGGGGAAATAGAGCATTATATCAGCCTATTCAATTGATAATGACCAATGGGTGCCAGTTTCTAAGTAGTTAAAGCATATTAACATAACAATATATGTGGCCTAGACATGGATATTGCCCAATCAACTCGTAATCTACAGAAATGTCCACCACATCACACAGTATAAAACCTAGTAGGCTTAGTGGATTACCTATGTTAAATCATGTCAGGTTAGTTTGGTTCAAGGTTCAAGTATAATAATTTATGAGCCAAAAATGTGCACAAATGTACAATCACATCTAGGCTAGAATGATAACATAAAGTCCTGACTACTCCTTGTTATTGTGGTCCTAAATACTACAATGATTAGTTTGGATGCATTGCTTCTATCATGTCCAATTAAAAATAAATACATTACATATACAGAAATCTGCCTTCTCCTGTATTGTATTAGTGACATTCATTATAAATAGTAAAATAACAGGACAGAGCAAAAAAGGCCTCTGCAAAAAAGGCCTCTGCAACTAACCTAACCTAACACACACTATGTGTTAATGTTGATCAATATAATAATGTAAAAATACAAAGTTAAGTAGACCTAAGTAAGAAATAGTAAATACATTGTAATAATACATTGAAGGGGAAATGTAGGAAAACAAATGCAACTCAGCATTGAATTTATGGCAAACATTTTGCTACTCAACCCTTTCCAAATAATATACAATTAAGAAGTGGGATGTTCCACTTAGTAAGAGAAAGAATTAATGACATATATTTTTTTTAAAAGCTAGAAGACTCACCTATTATAGTAACCATGTGAATTGCTAATAATGTTATGGGTCAGATGTGTAAAGATCTATCACATTGTATTGTTCTTTTCAGACTCAACAATAATAATGATGATGTTACTTAAATGCTGATCAATGTGTGAATCTGGCTCTTATCAGGTGTGTGTTTTCTCTCCCTGTCCTGTGCTGTCCTCAGTTAAACCAAGACAGTACTGTTGTGACCAATGTGGAAAAAGCCTTCAGCTCAATTTATTATCTCAAAGTAGACCAGAGAATTCATACCGGAGTGAAGCCATTCAGCTGTGAACAATGTGGGAAGTATTTTGCTCGTCTGGACAATTAAAAGATCATAAGCGTTCACATACTGGAGAGAAACCTTATTGTTGTGACCAGTGTGGGAAAAGATTTGTTCAAAAGGGGATTTTAAAAGAACACCAGAGAATTCACACTAGAGAGAAGCCCTATTGCTGTGACCAGTGTGGGAAAAGCTTTACTCGATTGTCTTATCTCAAAATACATGAACGAATTCACACAGGAGAGAAACCGTACAGCTGTGTCCAATGTGGGGAAAAGTTCAGTTTAACGGCTGCTCTGAAAGTACACCAGAGATTTCACACCGAAGAAAAGCCTTACTGCTGTGAACACTGTGGCAAACGTTTCACTGTAAAATCTAGCCTCGTACAACACAAGAAGATTCACACTTGAGAGAGACCTTACTGCTGTCACCAATGTGGGAAAAGGTTCACTCTGAAGACGGCTCTGAAAATACACCTGAAAATCCACACTGGTGAGAAGCCATATACTGCTGTGTCCAGTGTGAGAAAAGGTTCAGTGATATTCATCATCTCAAAGCACACCAGAAAAATCACACTGGAAAGAAACCTTATTGCTGTGACCAGTGTGGAAAGAGCTTTCCTAGACTGGAACATATCAAAATACACCAACAAATTCACACCGGAGAGAAACCTTATATCTGTAACCAATGTGGGGAAAACTCTGTCAGGTACATGTCTACCGTTAGAGGCCACTGGCATGAGTGCCTTTTTAGCTCTGTTGGGGCTTGGTGAATGTACTCTGTTGTTGTTTTTTTAATTATTATCTTTGTAATGTATGGTCTTCTTACCCTGTGGGCCTTGAGCCTGTAATAAAGTATTGCTGTGCAGTGTGAGTGTCTGATTGCATGTGATCAGATAAAGACACAACAGAGGCCTTTTTTGCTCTGTCCTGTTATTTTACTATTTATAATGAATGTCACTAATACAATACAGGAGAAGGCAGATTTCTGTATGTATGTAATGTATTTATTTTTAATTGGACATGATAGAAGCAATGCATCCAAACTAATCATTGTAGTATTTAGGACCACAATAACAAGGAGTAGTCAGGACTTTATGTTATCATTCTAGCCTAGATGTGATTGTACATTTGTGCTGTTTACATTTTTGTCTCATAAATGATTATACTTGAATCTTGAACCAAACTAACCTGACATGATTTAACATAGGTAATCCACTAAGCCTACTAGGTTTTATACTGTGTGATGTGGTGGACATTTCTGTAGATTACGAGTTGATTGGGCAATGTCCATGTCTAGGCCACATATATTGTTATGTTAATATGCTTTAACTACTTAGAAACTGGCACCCATTGGTCATTATCAATTGAATAGGCTGATATAATGCTCTATTTCCCCTAGAGCAGCTACATAGTCTCAAATAGATCAAATAAATGATAATTGTCTGTTCTGTGAAAGATAAGAGTATGTTGTAACTGTCTGTCCAATGGCAGCTGTGAGTTAGGTCATGTTTTGTGTTCCTTTAACCTAACTCTTTGAATTAGCTTGGCTCTCTTAACTCATGAATGCAAAAGCAGTCTTCTAAAGTAACCATAACAATGAATTTGCCTTTTAAATCATGTTAAACCACAAAGCAATAAAACACTTAGCTTCAACTCAAAATAGTAACCTTGACTTAATGTCTAGTGAACAAATGGACTCTTTAGCAACAAGAAAAGGCACACAATAACTCCACACAACTGAGTTTTATATAGAAATAAATATTTATAGAAAATGTAAACAGTAAGTATAAATAAATGGATGGATGGATGGATGGATGGATGGATGGATGGATGGATGGATAGATAGATCTCAGAGTCACTTAATGACAATTATAATAATTTGTGAGCCTACACACTCACACAGACCCTAAAAGCCAGCAAAATGAAATACTACCTAAGTTAACCTTAACTTGTGTCAGACTTGAATTCAAATGCAAGAGCAGCTTTATATAAATGTAGTAGTAGTAGTGTTATGAGAGGGAAGGTGATGTTTGTTCAGACTAGCAGGGACTTAGGTGGGACAGTTAACAAAGCATTATCCAGTTTCTGTCTATTGTTGATCCCTCCCCCCACCACCACCCTGATTGGTCCATCAGAGTCATTGTGAGTATTTAACATGGCTCTGTTTTAGCTCCATGACACAGTCATGACACAGTTCCATGTGTGCAAGTTCCTGAGGCTGAACTCTCTTCTGGACTAAAGGTGAAGTATAAATAAATAGATGGATAGATAGATGGATAGATGGATAGATGGATAGATAGATAGATAGATAGATAGATAGATAGATAGATAGATAGTAAGTAGGTTGATGCACCAATTGATGCAGGTCAGAGTTGTCATATCTAAAAAAGAAGGTAACATTTGAATTCCCCATCAAAAAATACATACAATAGACATCCAATTTGTTTTTGAGATGGATAGGGTACAATTGGCAATTATAAAATACCAATTGATGCAGGTTAGAGTTGTCCTATCCCAAAAAGAAGGTAATATTTGAATTCTCCATCAAAAAATACATACAATAGACATCCAATTTGTTTTTTAGATGGATAGGGTACAATTGGCAATTATAAAATACCAATTGATGCAGGTTAGAGTTGTCCTATGCAAAAAAGAAGGTCATATTTGAATTCTCCATCAAAAAATACATACAATAGACACCTTTTTTTTTCTTTTTCGCTGCCTTTTTTTCGCGACCTCGTCCATGGACCCGTCCACGGCCGGCCGTTTGCGTCCACGGCCGGCCGTTTGCGTCCACGGCCGCGGCCTCGTCCACGGCCGCGTCCACGGCCGCGTCCCCGGCCGTCTGCGTCCACGGCCGCGTCCACGGTCGCGTCCACGGCCGGGACGGCCGGCCGTTTGCGTCCGTGGACGCGGCCTCGCGTCCACGGACGTTTTTTTCGCGGCCGCGTCCATGGACGCGTCCACGGTCGCGTCCATGGACGTGGACGCGGCGGCCAGCGGCTGTCTCTCAATAAACTTGACCTTTTACTCTGTACTTAGTCTACTTTTTCCCCTCTACACCAAAGCTCTTTGCCGAAAATAGCTGATCTATCTGCTATTTCTGGCTACAGTTCTCAGAATATGGACACTAGGGTTCAAGTTGTTAATATAAAAAGGATTGGAACATTTGGAGGACCCCCTGTAGTAGCTCTGAGGACCCCCTAGGGGTCCTGGACCCCCAGTTGAAGACCCCTGATATAGACGCTCGACAAAGCCAGATGGATCACAGTGGATTGGGCCCAAAACCTCTGCAGTGTTTAGTTTTTTAATTTTTTTACACGTTGGGAACGATCGCTGCACATCTGCTGCCTCTTATTCAACATCTCCCCATGATGATGATGATGATGATGATGATGATGATGATGATGATGAAGTGTGCATTTGTATAGTGTCCAATTTGTGCAAAAACGGACCACTCCTGCAAACTTTGGAAGCCAATCTTAGCCAATCAGAATTGAATATCGTCGTTGTCGAGCGGAAACCTCGTATCTCCAAGTTTCAAATGTGTATGTTCTTTCTTAAAGTAAAGCCCTGCTTCATCATACAAGGCACGCACAAAAGTAGTGAAAACAGCAGATCTACAAGCACACAACGCCTCGCAGTGCGAGGCGTTGTGTGCTTGTAGATCGGCTGTTTTCACTAGTTTAAATCATTTTTAAAATGATAAATGCAAAAGGAACGGTTTTGGACAAACAGGGTTTTCACCCGACAACGACGATATGGAAAATCCATCTCTCCAGTACTTTCCACACCGTAATTATTTTGTAGCATACATCCACATAGGTGAGAGACACCCTCATGATGGATGCCTGTGTGTTGATTCCCACAGCACAAGTTTCTTGTGTCAGTGGCAGGGACTGGCCCAACCTTGGTAGCCCCCCATACCAGTGGTGGGTTATGGATTTTAGAAGTGTGGGTCCTCTAAATTCATGACGTCATGCGCGCACGCTGTTTTTATTGTTAATTAGTGTGCATATGAGGCGCGCGTGCGTGCAGCAAAATAAGTGTAGGCTCGCCGAGCCCATGCGAGCCCATGGCATCTCACCCCTGCCCCATACAGCTGCTGCTTGTTGGCAAAGTGCTCATCATGGTTGGTGTTTAGTACTGCATGTAACATTCAGTCCCACTGATAGGGACTATATAGGGCCATTGTTTGCCGTTTTACTCCCAGTGATCCTAACTCATACAGACTTACATTATGTAGTGTCAAATTAACATTTAACATGAATGTAAGGTGTCATTATAACCCTAACCCTAACCAGAAAATAATGCAGTTAGGCAGTGGAGTAGACATACCTTTTTCCGCATGGGTTTTCATGTGCGTGCAGAAAATAAAAGCCTCTGTACTGCTGTGAGGGGGCCCCTATTAGGAGATTAGAGGCCCCCTAATATATTGGCAAAAAAATATAAATAATCTCTATTTTTTTTTACTGAATGTTGTTCCCATGTAGATGTATACAGTGCTTTATGTACCACAATCCCTTACTCCCATATCTACCCGTCCCCCTCCATGCATCCATGCATCTGTCCATCTATCTATCTATGTGTGCATGCCTCCCTCCATCCAGAGAGCCGTCCTCAGGGGCGGCCGCTGCGTTCACAATACAAGGCAGATTACTAGTGGAGCTCCGTGCTGTCACAGAGCCACAGCAGAAGACGGCAAGATTCAGCCACCGCTGCTCAAAAACTGAGAACATTTTAATTTCTTACTTTTTATCGTCACCGCACAGACCACTTTCCAACTCTAGTTCCCTTTCGCCCAGTTCCACAAGCTCCAAGCTCCCCAAATCTGCGTCTCTCCCTCCCCAAAATCTTTCACTGCCCCACAGTCCCTGGATGACCCCCCCCCACACACACACACACCCCAATCTGGCTGGTGCTCCAATCTTGGCGTGATGGATTGTGCAGAATTAAAAACCCAGGCAATTACAGTGAAAAAATTGAAATCTTGTGTTTTGTATGGGAGTGGCGGTGCCGAGGGGGGGAGGAGATTAGGCTAAAGCCGAAGTGGCGGCTGAATGGTGAATGGACGGAAGGGTCCCTGAAAGACGCCACTTGTTATTAGAGTGTGTAAACACTGCCAAGCTGCTGTGAAGCTGCTAAAAAAACACATTGGACATAAAGACGCTGCCTGTGGACACGTGGAATTATCCCTCTGTACATTAACTGGCTGCTAAATACTTTGCATGGGAAGTCCCACCACCCCACTCTCTCTCTCTCTCTCTCTCTCTCTCTCTCTCTCTCTCTCTCTCTCTCTCTCTCTCTCCAAGTATCTCTCCTCCTGTAATCTTCTAGTCTAGACAATGAGAGGGATGGAGAGGGGGGGGTGGGAATGGCAGACAGACAGAGAATGCCAGAGAGAAGGAGGGGGAAGAGATCTTCAGTTGTAACTCCATTAGGAGTATTGGTTTTTATCTCTATCTAACACTGTGGGTTAGACAGAGCTGGTAGCTCTGTTAGCTCACATGACAATGGGAGTTCATTACTGGAAAGCAAATATTTATATGGAGTATTATTATATCAAAAACATTAATATAATTTATCGGAACGACACTACGCATGTTCTGATACACGCTGTCGAACCCCATGCATGCAGGCAAAATGAAAAGATGTTAGTTCAGGGGTCTTCAACGTTTTCGGGCCAAGGACCCCTTAGCTGAGAGAGAGAACTGGCAGGGACCCCCAGATTCCATATAGTTTCATCGTTTGACAGCACAATCTTCAGTCGTTGGATCCCCTGTAGTAACTCTGAGGACCCCCTAGGGGTCCCTGACCCCCTGTTGAAGACCCCTGTACTATACTATTCTCAAGGTCAAGGTTCAACCCTAGCGACCCTTTTCTGGGCATGTAAAAAAAAGAGAACATTCTGTCAAGATAGCAACGTCACCAACGTGACATAGAATGTGTCACCAAAAATAGCAGTTCTGCAGTTGCAATGTGACATTGCAACTGAGCTTGTAGATCTGAAGATTTGTTGTAGAGGGAAATAAAGAGGTACCAAAAGTAGAGTGTCTCATTTCAAGTTGTCAAATGTAAACAAAGCAGGCAGTGACACTAAGGCTTTCCCACCTGCCCCCGGCAGGTAAATAAAACTGTCGGGCAAGTGAAGTTTGCTTTCAGGTTGCCCGACCAGGCAAGTGCTCATTTGAGAGTGTTGACGCAACCACCTATAAACACAACACCAGATATCTGTCTAAACACCTGAACATGGCCAGAGGGCTGTCTTCTCGTCAGTGGAATGTAACAAAGCAGCACTGTTTACCTATAATGTAATGTTTTTACTGTTGCTAAAAATATAAAATAAAATGTGTGAAACACAGACATATTCAATCATAGCTATGTAGGTATTTGTTATTTGGATTTGGAGGTATTGAGGTATGACATTTTGTAAAGAAATAAGTGTTAAATTGAGCGGTAATTAAAATCTTCCCTATCATTTCATAATGGACGATTTACTTCTCGAGCAAGTGGGCATGACCTTTGGGCAAATAGAACATAACCTGTACCAAGTACCAAGTACAACGCCTCGCACTGCGAGGCGTTGTGAGCTTGTAGATCTGCTATTTTTGGCTAAAGTTCTCAGAATATGGACACTAGGGTTCAAGTGGTTAATATAAAAAAGGAGAAAAAAGGTTTCTATCACACAAAGATTTGAAGGACCCCCTGTAGTAACTCCCCTAGGGGTCCCGGACCCCCTGTTGAAGACCCCTGGTATAGGCTATTCCATATTGTAACTCTAAATCTATTGTAACAACTACTGTACTTTGTTACTCATGTATGTTTTCATTTAAGGCACCACTCACTTCACACTGGGTGTGATATTTAGTTACTGCAAAACGCCCACCCAGCATTTGGGGGCCAGACCGGTCTGCCAGAAGACAGATATGTGAATTCACGTGAAATATAATATTCTCTAAATACTATTTCAGCTCATCTTTAACCACTTACAGTATACCATCTAGACTCAGGAAACTGGACCTGTCTTGTGTACTTTTGTCTGTCTAAAAACCAAATCTCACAACATAACGCGCAATGCGTTGTGAGCTTGCAGATCGGCTATTTTTGTTCCCCCCAAAAAATAGCTATGCTGAGGTTGCTAAAGTATTTTATTGTGTATTGTCATAAAACATCAATTCATACACCCATGGGACAGTTAAATCAAATTATTTATCTTTAATATTATTGCCTCTATGTTGCTGCATACAGTAGGAAAGATTCTGTGAATATTGGAATTCTATAGGTATAGGCTTTTCAATCCTGTGGGAAGGGTAGCGTATCAACATTATAGTCTATCCATTGAACTGTACAGGGCCCATTATTCCTAATTATACCCTGTAATATTCATCTTTCCCGTAACATTCATTCTATTATTCCAAAGTACAGTACAGGGGAACTGTTACAATGGCAAAAAGCCAATAAGGCTATATTATTGTTAATACCCTGCAACCTATATTCTTTATGTCATTACCTCACTCTCTCCCTTCTGTCTCTCTCTCTCTCTCTCCCTCTCGCTTCATGAATAAAACCATCTGCAAAGGAAGATTAAGCCTGTAATTATAGAGCCAACAGCACACACATTGTCTCTATATACGTATGTCTGAAACACACGCACACACACACACACACACACACACACACACACACACACACACACACACACACACACACACACACACACACACACACACACACACACTAACATACATGCGCGCCGCGCCGCGCACACACACACACAGTGTCTGGCCCTGGAAGGCCTTTATAGTAAGTCACGTGAGCTTCTATTCACAGCTCCCTATTGTTGAGAGCAAGGTAAGTATGGACGCCTTCAGACTGTAATCACCTCCACGCACACGCACGCACGCGCACACACGCACACACACGCACACGCACACACACACACACACACACACACACACACACACACACACACACACACGAAGAGAGGGAAAGTGAGAAAATAAACATTAAGGTAGAAACGCTTTCTCTTTGCGTGTGCGTGCGTGCGTGCGCTCGCGCGTGTGTGTTTATGTGTGTATCGGATACCTAAAGCGTCAACTGCTGATGACTGTGTATGTGTAGAGACTTATATAGAGAGGGAGGAGGTGTATACTTGCACGAGCATGAGTGTGATATGTGCATTTGATGCGCATGTATGCATAGTGGTGGGCTTGCTGAGGAGTGAAGAAGTGGGCTTGTGACAGAAAAGTAATTTGTTCAGGTGTCCCTCAGCAATGTACTCCTCTTTAAACTGGGCAGGATAGAGTGAGTTTATATGCCAGCATGGGCCTCTACTGACTGACAACATAGAGTTATAGAAGACATGATTAAATACACTAAGCGTATAATTTCTAAGCAATAAGGACAAAAGCGCTGTAGCAATACTGAGACATATTGTGTTTCTTTGTGTGTGTGTGTGTGTGTGTGTGTGTGTGTGTGTGTGTGTGTGTGCGTGTGCGTGTGTGCGTGTGCGTGTGCGTGTGCGTGTGCGTGCACGTGTGCGTGCGTGCACGTGTGTGCTTGCGAGCTTTGTGATTTAGAAAGCACATTGCGTGTTTAGGAAGAATAGAGCCACCCAGCCTAAAATAATAGGTCAATATTCATTGGAATACACCTTCACCACTTACTGCCTCACAGCCCTGTCTACTGTCAATATGAGGAAATGTGAATTTTAATTTTTCAGGAAGTATGGGTTGAGTAGAACAAATACGGAGGGCATAATGCGGTACTGTAAACCACTGGTGTAGAAACACCAAGGAAAGGCTCAACCTGAAGCTGAGCACTTCATATGGAACATTATCTAAGCTGGCCCACTGGCAGGAAATGAAACATTTGAAGAAAAAAGGGAATGTCCGCTCCCGTCTTTTTTTATTATTTTAACCAAACAACGTTTCGCCCATGCAGGGCTTTATCAGCACAAAGCATCACAGGAGAAAGCAAAGTTGCCAGGTGGTTACTTGAAGGGAGGCAGAGAGACAGAAGGGTCCTGTGTTTTATAGTTTTGGACCAAGCAGCCAGGGGCGTCACACCAAATTCTGGGCCCTGGGTACAAGGATTCACTGCGGGCCCCCCATGAATGTTAACTATTGAAAAATAGCAGATATACAAGCTCACAGCGCGGCACCGAGTGCCGCGCTGTGAGCTTGTATATCTGCTATTTTTCAATAGCTAAAGTTACTAGGGCCCCTCCACCTTGGGCCCTGGTAACTCAGTCCCACTTTCCTACCCCTTGTTGTGACGCCCCTGCAAGCAGCTCTAATCTTTCAGCATCATTGCACACTTCTGTTTGTTTATTGAACTTTCATTGCAACATGGCTAGGAGTTCAGTTGTGCCCTTGCCGAGGGCGATTCCCTCTAGAACAGTGGTTCTCAACCTTTTCAGGCCGCGACCCCCAAAATAATCATATTTTAACTGGGGACCCCCCCACCCTGACGAGCACTAAGAGTTGAGGCATTACATTTTGTATAACACGGTTCTATTGTGAAAATAGCAGATCTACATGCTCACAACACCTCGCAACTCTGACTCTAATATTTGACATTATGGAGAATGTTTAATTTCTTATTTTATAGGTATTAAAAAAGGGCCTTAAAAGTCCTTAGTTTGTCACTTTAGAAATGTGCAGATACCTTCTATACACTTATAACGTAAGTTACTGTTGAGCGAGAAAACAATGTTTCACAATAAGCTAATCATCTGGGGACCCCCCAAAATAATGTGGCTCCGGGTACCCCTAGGGGTACGCGGAGGTACTGCAGGGGGTACTCAAGAAAATGCCCCCAAAAAAGAAAAATAGAAGTAGGCCTATAAAACACTGTTCAATGATGGCACTTGGAGAAACGTGCTGTGAGCCTGATAGCTGCTAACCCAAATTATGGTACCAGGCTGGGATGTGTTTGAATGTAAGTTATTATCATGAAAACTGGACTGAAATGTTATGGCCACAGTGTTGAAAATAAATCTGTCCAGGGAGCAGTAGGACTTTTTTTTTGGGGGGGGGGGGGGTTAACAAGAAGAAAATTGTTTTGTGGCGTTTCACGGCTGAAGGGTTATGGTAATCCTGGAGAGGCACCGGTGTGGAAACTAATGAACTCTGGAAGACAGAGAAGGAGAGCGAGCATCACGTTCTACATCAACTCAGTTGGCTGCACTCAGCAGCATTGCATGGTAGCAGCTACTGTAGGGCTCCTTCTTGAACTTATTTGTTGATGCTCCACTTTACCCAGAGGTGGAAAAAGTACTCACGTTTATTACTTAAGTAAAAGTATCAATACTGCAAAGTAGACATACTCTGTTACAAGTAAAAGTCCGGAATTCAAAATGTACTTGAGTAAAAGTATGAAAGTGACCCTAACCCGCATCAAAATGTATACTTTAAGTACGGAAAGTAAAAGTACAAAATGTTTGAAAATAGCAGATCTACAAGCTCACAATGCGACGCGTTGTGAGCTTGTAGATCGTCTATTTTCAAATAGCCTAGGTATAAAATAGAGAAATTGTGGATTAATGTATGTTTTACAATATCTTAATTTATATCTGCAAAGTAGCTAGTAACTAAAGTTTTCAAATAAATGTAGTGGAGTAAAAGTACAATATTTGCCTCTGAGATGTAGTGGAGTAGAAGTAAAAGTACTGAAAACTGGAAATAGAAATACTCAAGTAATGTACAAATACCTCAAAACTGTACTAAAGTACAGTTTACACCACTGCACTTTACCCACACCCCGAAACTAACTAAACCTCTTTAGAGGCCATGTAACTTTGACCCATCGTGTTCACCGACTGAAAGTCGCCCCCCCAAGTGATAGATTGAGGCTTCATACAACGCTTGTAGATTGAAATATTTTCAGATTGTGGCACCGTCTAACAACAAAGTATAAATGAGACCACACAGCAGGGATCTGGACAGGTACAGTATACCGACGGTTAGATCAGCAGTATCCATCTCTTTCCGCGGGAGTTTACTGGAGATTACTGTATTTGGAGCACACTTCCGGTTTAACAGCAGACATACAAGCTCACGTCGCGTCACAGATGCTGCCCGTTGTGAGCTTGTACCTGTAAATCACACTCGGCTGCGGCGCCGGAAGCTCGGTACAACGTCTGCGCAATGCACTATGGGGCGTTGGAAAGCCATGGATACAGCTGTAGGTGTTATCACATACTGCATGTGAGAGTCAGTGTCATTAGATTAATGTGAAGATCATAGTGTGCATGTGTGCGTGTGTGTGTGTGTGTGTGTGTGTGTGTGTGTGTGTGTGTGTGTGTGCGCGTGTGTGTGTGTGTGTGTGTGTGACTGTGTGTGTGTGTGTGTGTGTGTGTGTGTGTATGTGTGTGTGTGTGTGTGTGTGTGTGTGTGTGTGTGTGTGTGTGTGTGTGTGTGTGTGTGTGTGTGTGTGTGTGTTCCAGTGTATGACTAATTATCTAAATCCCATCTCTCTCTCGTCTTACTATATATACCACATGTACTATATATTTTTATGTTTACCCCCTCCGTCGCTCTTCATCTCTCTCTCTGCCCCCCCCCCCCCCTTAGAGAAAACATATTTCCATTTTAAGGCCTTTACATGATCAAAGGATGGGCTTAATATAATCAGTTCAAAACCCATTTACTGCTGCAACTCTCCATCCACCCCTCCTCCCTCTCTCTCTCTTCTCCCATCACTCCCTCCCTCTACCCCCGCCTTCCTGCATTCTCTCCTTTCTTTTCTCCCTCCCTCCCTCTCTCCTTCCCTACCTCCATCCATCCATCCATTCATCCATCTAGTGCTGTCACAATTATTACATAATCGTCTAATCGCAATTATTTGACATAATCGCGATTATTTGACATAATAGCGATTCTTTTTCATAATCGTCATAATCGTTTCCATGTTGAAAAATGTTCATATATATAAGTAAGTAAAAAAATATATAGTGGAAATAGCAGATCTACAAGCTCACAATGCGTTGGATGCGACGCGTTGTGAGCTTGTAGATCGGCTATTTCCACTATCAATGTTCTTTTTCAAGTATAAAGTTGTCAAATATGTCAGTCATTTCTTTGTATATTTAGGTTATGTGTGCAACTTCAAAGCCTACAAGCCAAACAGAAATGTAATTGTCAACGACAAAAACACAATTAAATCGTTAATCGCAATTATTTGAGAGAAACTTAATCATCATGTATAATGTCATAATCGTGACAGCCCTATATCTATCCATCCATCCATCCATCCTCATCCCTCCGTCCGTCACTATTCCTCTCATCCTTCCTCCAACACCTCCTCCTCTTCTCATCCCTGCGTCTATCTGTCCTTCCTAGGGATGGAGCTAGCTCGTTCATTTTTATTGATAATGAGCACCTTATCAATCCTGCTTATTGATCCAGGCTTTTATATCGAGCCCACTATTGAGACTTTTCCATTTTGTGGAAAGACGTGAGACGACAAATTCTGAACAGAACTGGTATATTTTTTTTATTGGCCAGTTGTTGTGTCTATGAAGATGACAATTGACAAATATTATTATATATATTATATTATATTATATAATATTATCATTAAATATCATTCATTAGTGTGCAATAAGTCTTAAATGGCTTTATTGCGACCGCAGGTCGCATATACTCTGAAGAACCGTGTCGCTTGAGTGTCCAAAGCCTTGTGACCGTCCTTCCGAAGCCTCTGTGATGTCAGCGAGTTGTGACATCACTTCCTGTACAGGGCGGCTACACGAAATGTGGATAACACTATATATGGAGATAGTCCAGTCCATCATGTCATATGGGACTACCGTCATAGAAAGTAGCCATTGTTAGGCCGGAGTCATTGGCTGTCTAAACATGGAGATGTGGATAACACTATATATGGAGATAGTCTAGTCCAATATGTCATATGGGACTTCCGTCATAGACAGTAGCCATTGTTAATCCGGAGTCAATGGCTGACTGTCTGTACAGGAAGTGATGTCACATGACATACTTTTTATGCCCATATATGAGTCCTAACATGGAGATGTGGATAACACTATATATGGAGATAGTCTAGTCCAATATGTCATATGGAACTACCGTCATAGACACAGCCATTGACTCCGGCCTAACAATGGCTACTGTCTATGATGGTAGCGAGTTGTGACATCACTTCCTGTACAGGGCGGCTACACGAAATGTGGATAACACTATATATTGAGATAGTCCAGTCCAATAGAAAGTAGCCATTGTTAGGCCGGAGTCAATGGCTGTCTGTCTGACTGTCTGTACAGGAAGTGATGTTGATGACATGGAGATGTGGATAACACTATATATGGAGATAGTCTAGTCCAATATGTCATATGGGACTACCGTCATAGACAGTAGCCATTGTTAATCCGGAGTCAATGGCTGACTGTCTGTACAGGAAGTGATGTCACATGACATACTTTTTATGCCCATATATGAGTCCTAACATGGAGATGTGGATAACACTATATATGGAGATAGTCTAGTCCAATATGTCATATGGAACTACCGTCATAGACAGTAGCCATTGTTAGGTCGGAGTCAATGGCTGTCTGTCTGACTGTCTGTACAGGAAGTGACATGACATACTTTTTATGCCCATATATGAGTCCTTCTGTACCACATCTCCATGTTTAGGCAAACTCCATACAGAAAGGCCCTATCGCCAACCCAACCTAGGGTGTGAGCGATAGGG
>NC_137810.1:16364469-16391969 GCF_963921795.1 Nannobrachium achirus | reverse complement strand
CAGAAACCTCATATCTCCATATTTGAACTTTCTGTGTGTTTGTTTTGTTTTTCTTTTGAATAAATGAATGCCTTACATTGTCATACAAGAGTGTCACCGAAAAGTAGCAAAAATAAAACAAAACCAAGTAAAAGTGAAAGCGGTTAAGTCTGTGGGTTTTTATAAATACTGGACCAATGGCAAGTGTTAACATGGAGTTGTGACTAAATAACGACAACCATTGGAACGCAGGTTCCTCACCCATTTCCTGAAAAGCAACGAGTTCTGCTGGCGATATACCTGTATGTAATCACCATCTGACCACCATATCCCCCAACAACAGTCTGCCCTGAGAAGAATAACAAAAGCAAGGAGAAAGGAACAGTACAGAGAGGAGAGGAGCAGACAAGAGAGAGCAATTTAACCACATGAACCCTATAGCGTCCCCATTCTGCCCACGTCATAATAGGCCAACTATCTACAGCTCGCAGCGCGTTGTGTTGCGACGCCTTGCGAGCAAACAACAAAGTCTCGGCACTGTCATGGATGGATGGAGTGAGCAGAGCGCAAACACTGGCCGAGGCCTCGGAGAGGATAAAGGAGAATTGTCTGCAGTAATAATAGCAATATCTTCATTTGTTTTCTCCAAACGGGTTTACAAGGTGCTTCGTGTTCTTCTATTACAGTCAACCAGACTGACAGGAGAAAAACACAGACACACACACGCGTACTCACTCACGCAACCATTTTGTGGAATGCACGTCCCCACAATTATCTTCTACACAGAGAGCACTATATTAACTGCTAACAGCCGAAAGAACTGCCATAACCTTTCAGCTGAGCGGTGATGGTACAGTCGGATAGCAGCCGACTCTCGCTCCTCTGTAAAGGTCTCACAATGTTGATAGTACACGTCATTCCAGATCAGGACTGCCCCCCCCCCCCCCCCCCCCCCCCCCCCCGCCTACTGTAAACACGACCACACATTATTTTTTTTCTCCCTGGCTCTTAACACTGTTTGACCATTGAAGCCAGGTATTTTCTTCTTTTTAGTTCCAATTTACTTTGTTATGTTGTATTTTTCTTTGTTTTATTGCTGTGTTTTCTTTTCTTGTTTTTTAAACGTATACTTTTATACTACTTTCGATCAATCTGGGTTGTTATCTCTATCTATCTGTCATCAGAAATGTTCATATGATGCCATGTCCATTCGCTGTTGACATCAGCCGCTGAGATTTCAACTGATGGAAAGGAAAGCTTTTCTCTTACTGGAGTGTTGTGGCACATTCAAATTAAATGGAGCAACATGACTAGCAATAGGAGTAATGTGGAGATATGATTGAAAAAGGTGACGTGTTTCTTTAAAAACCCTACAGTAGAAGCCACCACTCGCTCTTTATTCAAATGAAATGGTCAGCATGGGTCTCCACTGAGGCCAAACTGTAGCCAAGTCTTTGTGTCTCAGCAATAAGAAATTAGGATGGAGCCTTAAAGGGGTAGTGTCACCTAAAGGGGTACTGTCACTTTAAGAATATTCTTAAAAAACAAATTAATACTTTTATGATGTCATTGTGGGAATGCACAATTATAAGCCAATCAAATGAATTGACTGTACTTATACTACTTACTGTACTGGTCAGCTGTTGTTGGGGAGCGAGAGGCGGATTGCACTGTGACATGAGCTTCAGACTGTTTCAGACCGTTTTCAGAGAAGCTCATGTCACAGTGTAATCTGCCCCTCGACCCCTTTAGCTGAAAGTAGAGAGAGAGAGAGAGAGAGAGAGAGAGAGAGAGAGAGAGAGAGAGAGAGAGAGAGAGAGAGAGAGAGAGAGAGAGAGAGCCTGGGAGATAATTGAAATAAATAGGAGAAAGAAAGAAGGAGAGAGCGGGGATACAGGTATGGGTCTCAGTCCGTAGATCACACATGTGAAATATTATTTAGTCTGCACACAATTTAGCTCTTTGTGATGATTTTTAACTTGAAAATATTACAGTTTAATATGTGCGTGCACACACTCATGTATGCGTAAGTGCGAGTGTGTTGGAGTAAAATGTTCTATCCATAGAATATTACAATTTTGGTGTAAATGTATAATCATGCAGCATGTGACAATATTAAAATAATGCAACAAAAGATTTACTAGTAAAACATAGACAGACTGCTTAAATTAAATTAGATTCGAAAATTTGATTGATTGATTGATTGATTCAATCAATCAATCAATCAATCAATCATTATTAGCAGTTTTCCAAAAAAAAAAGTTAAGTACAGTTCAATACAAGGCCTGCAAAAAGGATTTTAAAGTCAAGAAAGCACTATGGTTTGTTTCCATTGGGGTCCTTTGTACATAATCCACCTGAGAAAAAAGAATATATAAATGTGTGTGTGTGTGTGTGTGTGTGTGTGTGTGTGTGTGTGTGTGTGTGTGTGTGTGTGTGTGTGTGTGTGTATATATATATGTCATAGTATATTAGAGAAACAGCACATTCGAGACGCGGAGCACTCGTGGTGCGGCACGGGGCGGAGCAAGCGGTCGCCAATACAACGTACTCCAGGCGGTGCGCCGCTCTATTGTCCACGACACTGCGAGCGGCTACCGAAGCCCCCCTGTATCCACGAAGCCCAAACGAGTTACGAGGCCCCCCTGGGTCCACGAAGCCCCAAGCGGCGCGAAGGCCAGCGGACCTTGGTCCTGCTCTTCGCCCCCGAGCGCCGCAGGCGCGAGTGGCCGCGAAGAGCGGGCCAGGGCCGCGCGGCCGGCGGAGCGCCGCGCGAGTTACGAAGCCGTGGTGAATGCAATCGTTATATTTATGCCCAGGCCGTAAGGCCTGGGCAAGCGCACGTTAAACGCCCTGTCCAAGTGACTACAATGGAGCTAATGGCTAGGCTAGGCTAGGCTAGGCTAGGCTAGGCTAGGCTAGGCTAGGCTAGTAAATAAAGAGTAAACACTTCCGGTCTGCGGCGAGTTCAAAGCGTGACGTAACTCTCTTATCCAGTGGCTGACGTCGCCATCTGGTGGTGATTAGTGTGTGGTGAACGTCAAAACGAGTGCTCCTTGACAACTTTTACTGGTTTCTTGAACATACTGTAACATATATATACATACAGTATGTATATATATATATATGGGATTTCTGACAAGTACAATAAGAGAACAAGAATTGACACACAGTCAATATAAAATCTGGTGGATTGGTGTGTTGAAGTTAGTGTAAAAAAAGTTTGAAAAATAATTTTTTTTGAAAAAAAAAAAAAGTTTGAAAAACATTTTTTTTTAGAAAAAAAAAGGTTTAGGTCCAAAAATGTGTTAAAAGATTGACCTGATGGTGGCGCTATATGGGACAGATCCATGTTGATGAGATAAGTGTAGACATACTGTGTAGCGATTTGTGTGATTTTAGGGCAAAAACTGTAGGAGCAGTATTCAAAAATGTGTTTTAAAAGGCGGGGGTCCCTGGAGCTGCGGGGGTCCCTGGAAGGGTGGAGGTTGTGGATTGGCAGACAAGGATTGTGTGTGGAAAATTTCACATGGATAGGGGCAAAAAAGTGTGATGTGACGTGACAGACAGACTGACGGACAGACAGGCGGTGGAGGTTTTCATAGTAACTGCGACCTGACGGTCGCAATTATAATCATTAGTATTGTTTATTTTAATTATTATTATTAAGGAACTCTAGAAATCTCAGTTGGAACTGTTACCCCAGTGACCCGATGCTGGATAAGCGGTTGAAGATGGATGGATGGATGGATGGAAAACACAGGCTTATAGTTTAATAAAGAGCCTAAATGCAACAATAGTATAGGCTTGTCATTCATGATGGATTGCTTTGTAGATTAGCATTATTGGGCTAAATGTAAAGACGCTATGCTGCGCCAACCGTGAATTCAACACAATCTGCTGTTGAGCAGTTTAACCAATTTGCTACGTACGTCTACACAAACGGTCAGATTACAAAGATAAATTGCTTAGTGAAGGCTCACGGATGTCACCATAGGGTACGCTCCAGCAGAATGTCCCGTAATGATCGTATTATTTAAAGAGGAGCATTTTAATCCGATCGGTCGTCGTTTCCCTAAAAAGGTATTAATGTATCTAAGTGCAGTACACCTCGCAACCGATGGGGTCGCATGGCTGAAAAACAACAGAAAATGACGTCTGATCGGATTAAAATGCTGTTTATTAAACAATACGAAAGATACGGGTAATTCTGCTTGAGCGTACCATACTGTGACATCTGTGAGACTTCAGTAAGCACTTTATCTTTGAAATATGAACGTTTTTGTAGACGTACGTAGCAAATAGGTTTAACTGCTCAACACGAGGTTGAAGTGAATTTATTACGTGCGCAACACCGTGACTCGTGCCCTATCTAAATTGGTCGGACTAACAGTGCTAAATGTAGCATAATCAGTGTTTGTGTAACTTCAGTCAGAAGATAATCTGACGGTTCTGACAGACTTAACCTCCTCGCGTTGTGAGCTTGTAGAAGAGCAAACATAGAGTTGGGTCGCCGTTTTATTCCATGAGTAATTGTGTATAACATGCCTGCGTTAGCCTGCAGCTAGCGCTAGCTAACGTTAGCGTTAGCCGTTAGCCACACATCCAGAATAGTCTAATAAGTCAATTTTCCAACGGCGAGTGAACGATTGCATTCCGTGTCCTTCATGGATTTTTTTCCCCCTGGCTGTCAATGTTTTTATTGTCCAACACGTGTATGATTCTCTCTGTATAATAAACATTTGGTTGCATAACACAAAGAATGATAGCCGATCTACAGCTGCAGAGTCTTTTCTCTCTGGCTCCCGTTGCCGTTTGTAACCCATAGTCTGGAGGAGCGTTAAACTCGCCTGCGATTGGCTCTAATGCAGTTCTTTTCCCCCCTTCCCCCCCATTGTCTGGAGGGCCGCGACAGCCAATAGGCAAATAGGTCCCCTGTATGTGGCGCCAGAAACTCACCTAAATGTTGAAATCTGTTTCCAGATTTAAAAACTTGACAAAGTGAGGAACTTCAAAGAACACACGCACGCGCTGCGCGCGCACACACACACACACACACACACACACACACACACACACACACACACACACACACACACACACACACACACACACACACACACACACACACACACACACACACACACACACAGAGAGAGAGAGAGAGAGAGAGAGAGAGAGAGAGAGAGAGAGAGAGAGAGAGAGAGAGAGAGATTCACACGTCTAGTGATATCCATATTTACCCAGTTGAATAAAGAAAGAACGGAAGAAAAACTAGAAGCAGTGCTCTTCCGAGCACAGGTCTCCACCAGGCCACGCGTCCTGGTGGTTCTATAATAGGCCAATGTAAAAAGGGTGGCATGTGTTGTTCACCAATCTTAGACCTTTCATGGCGCCACCATGAGGCTGATTTGAACATTTTGTAGTGTAATTTCTTCCTTGGCCTTTTGCGAATGTGCGTGCACAATTTCATTACAATTGCACGCTATGTTCATGATTTGAGGCATTTTGTTCGAAACTGATCAATCCTGCAAAGTTTGGAGGCCAATCTTAGCCAATCAGGATGGAATATTTAATATGGGACTGATCCGTCTTGATCATTCATGTTAATTGCACTCTGCGTTTGTGATTTGAGGCATTTTGTTCAAAATGGACCAATCTTCCAAACTTTGAAAGCCAATCTCAGCCAATCAGGATGGAATATGGACAATCAGACAGATCCATGTCGATCACATGACTGTAGAGATACTGTCTACCAATTTGCGTGATTTTTGGACAAAATCTATAGGAGTACTGGCCAAAAGGCAGTTTTGCACAAATTGGCCTCCTGGTGGCCCTAGAACAGGCCCATGTAAAAAATGTGAGGCAGAGGTTCTGAATTGGCCTCCAGGGAGTGTGTGTGCTCAGTTTGGCAGCGACCGGGCCAAGGCCTCCGGAGATTAGCTGGTAACAAACTTTATGGATGGACGGACGGACACACACACACGCACACACACACACACACGGACGGACGGACGGACGGACGGACGGACGGACGGACGGAGGCGAAAAGAGACAAAAAGGACTTTCAGTGGAAGCCAGTGTGAGACAGAAAGCCAATGCTTTCCATTAGTAAAGACACACAGTAGCAGACAACTGACACAGGATGGGCTGCTCTTATAGTAAGTAATATTATTTATATGTGACAGTGTGGTATTGATGCTGATTTATTGTATGAGTCAATGAAAATCCTCCATTAATTCCATATAAAGGAGTGTATTATGGGGCGGCATAATGGACTGTGATGAATCACTTTAGAGACGCGCGCACGCACACACGCACTCACGCACACACACACACGCGCGCACGCACGCACACGCACACACACACACACACACACACACACACACACACACACACACACACACACACACACACACACACACACACACACACACACATCCCACTTCATAACTGTCAGACATACTGGACTGCAGTCACTTCCATGATGGACTGACTGCCTTGTTAGCTGAATGACATCTCTCACTGTCACCTCAACAGAAAAGAAAATGATGAAGAAGACATTTCAGTTTCACTTTGCCATTCTCGTGTCACACCTAAAAATAAAGCAATTGTCCATTTAATAGATGCGGTAACAAATGAAAAGGAAAGGAAAACGCAAAAAAAGTGCTACAAATGGCCACCATGAGTCACAAGAACAGCTTCAAGTCTCTGGAACTCTACTGAAGGCATGGAACTCCATTCTTCCAAAAGGTAATGTTTTGTTTTCTTGCTGGTGGTGCAAAGTGCATTATAGGTGTTTCATTGGGTAGAAATCTGATGACTGTGAAAGCCATAGGATGAGATTCACCTCATTTTCATACTCATAACATTCAGAGACGCCTCCTGCCTTATGGATGGGGCACTGTCAGGTTCAGGTTCAGGTTCGGTTTATTAGTCAAATGCGTATCCATACAAGTACAGACAAACAATGAAATGCTTATGCCAAGAGCACTCTCAGCCTTATTGCACACAAAACAATACGACAACAACAGGTCACCCAGGACAACCCAAAAAACAACAAAACAACCATACAGTGTGACAGTGTACAGTTTAAAACTGCGTATATTGTACATGACTACCTACGTCTCGCTTCCATCTCTTCGTTAAGCAGCCTGATTGCTTGAGCATAAAAACTATTACTGAAACGGGTGGTGTGAGATTTGATGCTCTGGTAACGTTTTTTTGAAGGGAGGAGATAGAACAGGGAATGGGCGGGATGACAGCTGTCCTTTAAGATGTTCTCTGTCTTTTTCTTACAGCGTGTGTTATAGATTGTGTGTAGCTGTGGTAATTCTGTGCCAATGATTTTGGCAGCTCTCTTCACAATTCTCTGTAACTGTTTACTGTCTTGGGCAGTCACGTTACCAAACCACACTGTTATGCATCCTGTCAATACACTTTCTATGGTACAGCGATAGAAATTAACAAGAGCCTTGGTGCTTAGGCCAAATCTCCTGAGGCGCCGTAGAAAGTACAATCGCTGCTGCGCTTTCTTAAGGATACCTTCGCTGTTTTGAGACCATGTGAGTGAGTTTGTTATGTGAACACCCAGGAATTTGAAACTGTCCACTATGTCTACAGGTGAACCATTTATGGTTACGGGACTGTGATTGACTTCAGACTTCCTAAAGTCAACGATGATCTCTTTTGTTTTACTAACATTTAGAGAGAGATTGTTATTCTGGCACCATAGGGTTAGCTCTTCAATTTCCCTCCTATAGGCCCTCTCATCATCGTTGGATATTAGTCCTATAACCGTGGTGTCATCTGCAAATTTGAGAATAGAATTATTTCCACACCTGGCAACACAGTCATAGGTGAACAGACTATACAACAAGGGACTGAGGCAACAGCCCTGGGGCGCTCCAGTCCTGGTCAATATCTTAGATGAATGCTTGTTCCCTATTCGTACAGATTGTGGCCTGCCTGTCAAAAAGTCAAACAGCCAGTTGCAGATACTACTGCCCAGACCAAGACCCCTGAGTTTCAACACAAGCTTAGATGGTACAATCGTGTTAAAGGCAGAGCTATAATCTATGAAGAGTAGTCTGACATAAGAGTTCTTATTCTCCAGATGTTTCAAGGCAATGTCATCGTGGAAGAGACCACTCCCTCTAAAAGGACATCTTGGCCCAAATCATGCCAGAAAAAAAAAGCCCCGACAGCATAACAGTGACCCCTCACTGTAGGGGTCAAGCATTTAGGCCTGTACTGTTCTCTTGCCTACTTATGGAGAATATGGTTAGCCACTTAAAGCCTCTCTAGACTTAGTAAACTGGACAGGAGTTGTCTCTCTATAGCTTTTTTTCTGTCTACACCAAATCTCATTGCAAAAATTGGCTAATATGACCCCAGAGTATGGATGCTGCCGGGGTGGGAGTATGGGTAAGGTTAACTCATCTGACCAGTGCCTATGATTTTAGCAATGAACACTCAAAGATGCATTATATCTTTGTAAGGAGGATTTCACTAACCCTACTAAAACATCCCTCTGTAATTTTATATTATATATAGCCTATATGGGGAAAGGCTTTCGTGAGGCGATAGAATGCACTGCCTTGTCGCCAAATGACTGCGCAGAAGAAGAAAAAAGAACGCTATAGGCTATAACGTTTTTGAACAAGTGATTACAACATTTTAGGGAGAGAGTAGGCTAAAGTAAAAAGTAAGTAGGCTAATAATAATAATAAAAGTGTAGGCTGTTCTATTGTGAGGTGACCGAATAGCCTACACTCTGCGCAGCCTAAAAAGGGAGGAGCTGGCTTCATATAATCTGAAGCAATCCCGTGAGCTCATTCAGACGACAATAACTGTAAAGGATTCCTACCCGATGACCCGACAATATCAAGCTTTTTTGATATTATCGTGAGTGCTCCCGACGAGTCCCGAGGTCATAAAAAAGCTAATTAACATAATCCGATCGTGTCGGGGTACTGTTCAAGCCCAAGACCGATTCCGGGGCCGACCAAACGATTTTCCCGGGGGGTCCTCCCGAAATCTTGTCGGGGATCCTCGGCCCCGGGTTCGGCTCATTGTGAACGGGCCCTAATGTAGTTGTCGATGGACTGTTCTTGCTGACACATCCTGCATTGACATTATCAGTCACCTGAGGGAGAGTTGCTCTTTTGTTTTAACTTACTCAGACAATTCAAGCCTTTTATTCACAGGGTGCAGGGTAACAGAGTGAAAACTTTTCGATGTCAATACATTTTCGTCAGGTCAAATTGAAATAATATAGAAGGCTTAAATACAAGTGAGGATCAGGGGTAGGCCCTTCAATTAGCCAATGTCCAAAGGCCAGTCCTGTTCCCGAGATGCACTGGACCAGCCTAAGTTTGGTTTGAGGCGCAGTGGAAACCCTTTATTGAATGTAATGTATGTACACTTTCAACCACAATATCCAGCCCTTTACAGTTCCAAATGCAGATGTCACTTTACTCACTGATGCTATCAAAACACAAGCCAGGTCAGCCTTTTTTTAATGTTTTTTGTTTTGTTTTTGTGACTGTATTTTCGTCTTGACAAGACATCTTGATCCGAGATCGAGGTCAACTGGGCATGCTCAATATTTTTTTTCGTGTGTGTGTGCGTGCGTGCGTGCGTGCGTGCGTGCGTGCGTGCGTACCATGTTGTAAGTTTGCAATGTGTTGTGTTTGGCTACGTATATGTGTTTTGTAACAAAGCATTATAAAGTATGTATTCACATTCATTCCAAATAACATCCAAATCAAAACCTACATTGTTGCACCAGGTTAGTCGACAACAAAAATAATTAAATTCTATTTTTTGTTGGTTGTTGTTCTTGTACAACCCGCCCATGTTTATTGTAATCTGATGCATGTCAATGATTAATCATTTTGCTTTCATGATTCTTTCTTCTTCTTTATTATAGATGAATAAAGAAAGAAAGAAAGCTTGGCAAATGCAAGAAGGGAATAAAACCGAGCAGAACAGAAGAGAAGGAGAGGAGCTCAGACTCAGCTTGCAGCAGAAGCAGAGCAGAGGAGAGCAGCGTGTTTGAGTGAAGTCTAGTGTTGTGATGCCATCTATTGGAACCCCGGCTGCCTTTTATCAGCTGATGAGACAAGGATCCTCTTCAGACCATGTAGACACACCACTGCTTCCCAAGCACTGGGTCCCCACCCATTTGTGGGTCACGGACACAGTTCTATGGGTCACTTCATTTTTTTTGTTTCCTACATTTTGCTTTTAATTATTATTTCAAAAAAATAATAATCAAAAAATATTCCCAAAAAAGCTAAGATTTTCTTGAATAAAAAAAAATGCAATGACTTTTCTAATTTCACTAATAAATAAAAGAAAATCGAAGAAATTCCATAAATTAGAAAACAAATGTCTAAGAAGCAGTGAAAAAAGCTCACAATGTGGTGCGAGCTTGTAGATCTGCTGTTTTCACTATAGTTTTGGTCCCGGGCAAATTTCTCTTTTGGGTCACAGGCTAAAAAGTTTGGGAACCACTGGTAGACTCACCACTCACTGATGCTTACATTATGCTAAAATACAGAATTAACAGTTTTATTTAGGGAAATAAAGCCAAACGTTTTGTAAACGTCAAGGAAACTAAACTAGCTCAGTAAGATACAAATGAACACAATTTGTTCAAAAATATATTTTATTCAATTAATTAAAAAGGACAATATTAATCTGTTAATTTTGTTTTAACTCTTTCACTCTCAGCAGTTATTATTTTTTAGAAAGAGATTAGATGCCACAAAGCTGGTGTGTGGTGTCTCAGTGAAGAGGCAGTGTATTTTTATTTGCTTTTTTACAAGAAGAGACATGGATAGTAGCTATGTGGAAAACCGCAAATACCATTCTGGGGAATGGAAATACAGTAGCGACCGAGCCAGTCCATTTACACGGACGCAGCCAGTAGAAAACGGCACAGTACCGATATTCATTGAAATAATTATCAGAGGGATTTTGCCTTTCTTATTTAAATGTAGGCCGACATTAAAACGATCTCCTCCTTTGAGACTCTGCGTGATGACAAACCGCAGCAGTGTGATTAGCAGGGTAAAAAGCCTTCGCCATCTGAAAGAATGTAATGGATCGCGGCCGGGCTACGGCTCCATGCTGTGGTCCTTCTGTGTCGGCTGAAGAAAAGGTGTACGGTGGAAGCGGCCGCATTAATTAAACCGTCTCACAGACCTGCTCTTTATCAAAAAACATCCACTCTCACCTGGTGCTCGGTAATCAACTCTTCCCTGATGTTTTTTCTTTTTTTCCCCCTTTGACATGGAATGTTTTATCTAGAGTGTGCAGACATCTTTAATTCAAAATAATAAATAATAATAATTAATATTTTCTTATTTGCCACCCCTTTCACCACTAGAGGGCGCCCAGTGGCCAGAGAAAATCCCATAGAGATATGCTGGTATATGCAGAAGCCCTGCAGCCATGACTTGCCTGAACACTTTCCTTTGTGCATGACTGCATGTACAGGAAGAGGATGAAGTTAGCTTGAAGTTAGCTATTGGCTACCAAGCATTTTAGAAGCCTTATTTTCGTCAACTTAGCCATGATTAAACCTTGCACACCTCATGCATGGGAAAAAAACAGAGAAGAATGAGCTCTGAAAAATCCAATGCAATCCAGAGTGGATTTGTGCAGTTTGTTCACAGCTTTCAAACAAAAAAATCCGATTGGAAATCCGTTCAGGCATTCTTGAGATAATCGCCCTTATGTTTTACATGTAATGTAAACAAAAATGGCTGCCCTGTATGTTAGATGGGGTTGTATGGGGGTGGAACATGCAAAATCGCGATTGAAATCATGTTCACCAGATTTGATGGGGTCCAAAAAAAAAAAAAAAAAATTCAAAAAAAATTTTTTCAAAAAAAAAAAAAAATTTTTTTTTTTTTTTTTTTTTTTTTTTTTTTTTATCCCGAACTTGTTCGGGATAGGCACCCTGTGATACGATCATATATCCCGAACTAATTCGGGATAGGCACTCAATGAGTTAACAATCATCCAGTCTATAGTTGAGCTGCTGTTCCACTGTCATCTACTGTCAGCTCATGTAGATTACCTATTCAATTGTAAAATGTGCTGAGTTTTTTTCCCCTCTTTGGACCGTAAACACAGAATGTTGCTGTGTTATATATAGCTGGTACCTACGGTATTATATGAAGCCCATGTCAATAATGAAGTACAGTGCAATCATACCTTTATTGCATTATAATCTGCTCATTACACTGTACAATTGTAGTTATCGGCACTAGTAAATATTCATAATGCTTCATAACAATAACCAATTATAATGCATTTTATAATGGGTTAGTTATAAGGTCATCTATCATAGTTGTAAAACATTGTAAGAATGTTATGGTGCATTATTATCACTGTTATAACACATTACTATGTGATTAAGTGGCTATTGTGTGCTAGTAGGCAGACGTGTTTTGAGTTATACAGTACTGTACGTAGTTTTAATGCTATTTCTTTGTTACTTAAAGCACCCAATAACCATTTATAGTGACCTTTTAAAAAAAGATGCATTATAACAGTGATTGTAATGCATTCTAAAATTATGATATTGTATTACAATTATGAGAATCATAATACACTATGATCCTGGCCAAAAGACAAAGTCAGTTAGTGAACAGCAATTATGAAGTCTATTATGATACTTAGGGAAAGTCTTTATAAAATGCTTAATAATCTGTTATTATGATTATTGTTATGAAGCAATAGAGTGTTAACTAATTCTACAGTGCTATGCAGATTATAAACTATGTTTAGTATGCATTATAGACATTGGTTTCATAGAAAGCGTTACCCAGCATCTGATCTTTAATCCTACAGTATGAACTCTAAATGTCTGCTTCTCACTCTCATTCTTCATTTGCTCTGGTTTTTACTGCAGGGGGCACTGATAGCCTATTGCTGGTGCGTACACACACACACACACACACACACACACACACACACACACACACACACACACACACACACACACACACACACACACACACACACACACACACACACACACACACACACACACACACACACACACACACACACACACACACACACACACACACACACACACACACACACACGGGGGCGGCATAGCTCAGGGGTAGAGAAACTGGTATTAGAGCACGAAGGGTATAAATCCCGTAGGGTTCCCAGTTCGAATCCGGGCTCCCCCTGAGTTAATGTCGAAGGGTCCTTGGGCAAGACTCTGAACCCCTAATTGCCTCCGGTGAGTAGGTTGGTGCCTTGCATGGCTTCCTCCGCCACCGGTGTATGAATGTGTGTGTGAATGGGTGAATGTAATGCACAATCTATGTAAAGCGCTTTGGATTAAAAGCGCTATATAAATGCACCATTTACCATTTACCATTTACACACACACACACACACACACACACACACACACACACACACACACACAGCCTATATAAAAATACAGAACTATGCACCAGTAGCCAATTGTAGATGGTAGTAATATAGCAACTGAGTGAAAGAGTAAAATAAATTAGTAAAGGAATTAGCTGAGAATCAGGCTTCCATCTACATGCTCCAATGTGTAGCTGATAGCTATGGTGCAGTATCATCATCACACAGTCTATTTATAGCAGTGGTTCTCAAGCTGTGGGCCGGTGCCCACTGGTGGCCTCGAAGGTATTGCAAGTGGGCCCCAGAATCATTTTAAGTTTACTAACATCACTGTCGGGCAGAAACCTTGTATCTCCAAGTTTCACATTTGTACCGCTTCTTTCCGTAATGTAAAGCCCTGCTATATCATACAAGACTTTCGCACAAGACTAGGGAAAATAGCAACGCCTCTTGTTGCTCTTGTGTGCTATTTTCACAAGTTTAAATAATTTTTTTAAATGATAATACAAAACAAACGGTTTTGGACATACAAGGTTTCCACCCGACAACAACGCCATGTTCCAAGTCTAACCACAATCAATTGATTATTAGAATAAACATGATCTGAAAATGCACACGGCCCACCCATTTGACCACTTCAGACGAAAGGCTGCCGTGTTAAGTGGTCACATGGGTCGGGTGGGAGGCTTTGGAGATTTTTTTAAGTGGGCCCTGAGCTAAGAAGGATTGAGAACCACTGATTTATAAGCACAATAATGTAAAATCCAGACAACCTAGAGTGGTTCACTGTCACTCTCAAAAGAGAATGGAGCCTCTGATATCCTATAATACAGGGGTCTTCAACGTTTTCAGGCCAAGGACCCCTTAGTTGAGAGAGAGATGAAGCACAACCTGTACATAGATTCCATATAGTTTTGACAACACAATCATCAGTGTATTTTGGATTCATGTCAATTTGTGTTTTCAGATATTTAACCACTTGAGCTGTTATTACCTAATAAACTTGACCTTTTACTCTGTACTTAGTCTGCTCTTTTTCCCCTCTACCCCAAACCTCTTTGCCGAAAATAGCCGATCTACAAGCTCACAACGCCTCGCAGTGTAGATCTGCTATTTTTGGCTACAGTTCTCAGAATATGGACACTAGGGTTCAAGTTGTAAATATAAAAAGGATTGGAAGATTTGGAGGACCCCCTGTAGTGACTCTGAGGACCCCCTGTTGAAGACCCCTGGTATAATAGAAAAACTGTCTTTCTGTCCTCACCCATTTTCCTGAGCGACTTGACCAATCGATCTGAAATAGCACATAGGCATTGACATGCAGGGACAGACAAATCTTTTTTTTCCCAAGGGAAAACTGACATATACTGTATTTAAAATATGCTCCTATATTTGTAAACCTTATCCATTAATTGTCTTGGCTTGGCCCAATCTGGGAACTAGTGATGCGCGGCTCAGCTTTTTTTCATAGCCTGCGTCGCCCAGAGCCCGAATGGAACATAACCCGCCCGCCCCGCAGAACGATGTACAAATCAACGAAGCCGCCCGCCCCGCAACCCGCATTAAAAAAAATAAGATGGTATATCATCTCCACAATAGCTCATCTTTATATACGGCTCTTCTAAGTACCCAAAGTCACTTTACGGAAAGGTCTACAGTAGCACAATATTGTCATAGGCTAAATAAACAAACGTGTTGTTCAAATTGGGGTTTAGCTTATTGACAGCAAAAAGACATTCATTCAAAGACGTTCATTCTCTAAATCGCAGGGGCATTAGTCCGGGAAAAATGGGGGTGAACGTGGATTCGCCTGTAAAAGTTTTTTTCTCAACTGATTCTTGTAGCTTGGGGTCACCTCTTAAGGATTCAAGAGGATGACCAGTGATATCCATTGAGCATTTTTTATTATTAACCCCTTAATGCCTGAAACATGGGCTCCCATTGACTTTCTATACAGGAGGAAAATACCCAGAAAAATATTATTTTTCGGGGTATTTAAGGAGGATCTGAGGGGTCTAACTAGGGGTTTGTCATGATGCTGAATCCATTGCAGGCATTTGTTTTGCACAAAAAACATTCCGTGGGCTAGAAATAGCCTCAGAAAACAATACACGTATGGGTGAGTATTCATGTTAGTCGGAGGCCTTAGGGTTTTTTTCTCGTGCTAATCAGTCTAAAAGTGCAAAATTTTGCACAGATGTAGCTCAGGGCATGTTCTAATGATTTAGCTAGGTCGGCGACCTTCGGGGTCACCACAACACCCACACAACTCTGAAAAGTGATGACTCATCACTTTTCATCACTAAAGTCGATGGGAGCCCAACTTGATTTGGCCGCTGTGGCGACCCCGAATGTCGCAGACTCGGGCGCCCTAGCTAAATCATTAGAGCAAGCCCTGAGCTACATCTGTGCAAAATTTTGCACTTTTAGACTGATTAGCACGAGAAAAAAAACCCCTAAGGCCTCCGACTAACATGAATACTCACCCATACGTGTATTGTTTTCTGAGGCTATTTCTAGCCCACGGAATGTTTTTTGTGCAAAACAAATGCCTGCAATGGATTCAGCATCATGACAAACCCCTAGTTAGACCCCTCAGATCCTCCTTAAATACCCAGAAAAATAATCTTTTTCTGGGTATTTTCCTCCTGTATAGAAAGTCAATGGGAGCCCATGTTTCAGGCATTAAGGGGTTAATAATAAAAAAATGCTCAATGGATATCACTGGTCATCCTCTTGAATCCTTAAGGGGTGACCCCAAGCTACAAGAATCAGTTGAGAAAAAAACTTTTACCGACGAAACCACGTTCAGCCAAAAATCACCGTTTTTTTCCCGGACTACATCGTCAGGGTAAAAATGGCGTTTCAGGTTTTATGTCAATCATATTTATACAGCGCCTCGCAGTCGCACTTCAGACAGCAAAAGACGGACAATATTAAATCCTGTTGGTTATTGATTAATCACCAGATTGGAGAGATGGGAGCGACTCGAGGTGAGCATGGTTCATTCAGTAAAAAAATCCGTCTCACTAGCGAACGTGTTTCAAATCGTATCCGTTGACTGGCTGGTTATATAACTTAACCGACACAAAGTATTTATAAACAGACTTGTGTGGATGACAGAGACATTTAAGTGAAATCCTGATCAGCGACACGTGCTGAATTGTTTGTGCATTCTTCTCTGCTGTGCTCACGTTGTGTGTCTGATGATATGAGCGCAAATGTTGGCACATGTGGTTCGCGGCCCCAACAGGAACGGAATTGGGACGGTCCTTGCACCAAGGAGCGCTCCAAGCCTCCCTGGCGCATTTTAAAACTCACTCGCTCATGCTCGTATTCAAAACGTTGTAGGCTATTCTTATTATTATAGGCCTACTCTTATTAAGAATAAAAGGCAAAACAAGAGCAGGTGATTTATTTATTACACATGAGAGTGGTGATAACCCGCCCGCCGCCCGCCAATTGAGTCTGAAACCTTGACCCACCCACTCGCATCGCGGGCGGGTTGGCGGGCGCCGCGGGCGCCGAGTCGGCCCGATCATCACCCATCGGCAAAAAAAAACAAAAACAGCTGAGAGATTAGGCTTGGCCAATCAATCACTGAAATGGCAATTATTTCAATCTTCACAAAATTACTGTAACTTCATTAGTATATTTGCAACTAGGGATGGGACGATATGAAAATGTCATATCACGATTATTATTTACGGTATTATCACGATAATCAAAATCCATTATCCTGGGGCGGAACATTTGCCAAAAAATAGCAGATCTACAAGCTCACAACATCTTGTGAGCTTGTAGATCGGCTATTTTTTGAAAAAAAGACTATCAAGTACGTATATTATAAGTACCTTTTACCAACTAGAAATACTGTTCCTTCGAAACAGTGTGGGCTCGATTCCAACCCAACAAATAGGATACTTTAAGGTACTGTAAGGTACAGTACCTTACAGTATTGTACTGTACCTTACTATACTGTACTGCACCTTACTGTACTGTACTGTACTGTACTGTACTGTACTGTAACTTACTGTACTTTACTGTACTTTACTGTACTGTACTGTACCTTACTGTACTGTACCTTACTGTACTGTACTTAACTGTACTCTACTGTACCTTACTGTACTATACTGTACTGTACTCTACTATGCCGTACTGTAACTTACTGTACTGTACTCTACTGTACCTTACTATACTGTACTTTACTGTACTCTACTGTACCTTACTGTACTCTACTGTACTTTACTGTACTCTACTGTACCTTACTGTACTGTATTGTACTTTACTGTACTGTACTTTACTGTACACTACTGTATCTTGCTGTACCTTACTGTGCTGTACGTTACTGTACTTAACTGTACTTTACTGTACACTACTGTACTGTACTGTACCTTACAGTACTGTACTTTACTGTACTCTGCTGTACCTTACTGTACTTTACTGTACTCTACTGTAACTTACTGTACCTTACTGTACTGTACTTTACTCTACTCTACTGTACTGTACCTTACTGTACTTTACTGTACTCTACTGTACCTTACTGTACTGTACCTTACTGTACTGTACTTTACTGTACTCTACTGTACCTTACTGTACTTACTGTACTATACTGTACTGTACTCTACTGTGCCGTACTGTACCTTACTGTACTGTACTCTACTGTACCTTACTATACTGTACTTTACTGTACTCTACTGTACCTTACTGTACTCTACTGTACTTTACTGTACTCTACTGTACCTTACTGTACTGTATTGTACTTTACTGTACCTTACTGTACTGTACTCTACTGTACCTTTCTGTACTGTACCTTTCTGTACCTTACTGTACTTTACTGTACTCTACTGAACCTTACTGTACTTTTACTGTACTCTACTGAACCTTACTGTACTGTACATATTCTATGTGTTCTAGATCTACATTTTTGATTCTGTGTTTGGGAACCAGCAACTGTCAAATGGACTCCAACTGTAGTGGAGTATATTGAGTGCATATACTGTAGGCTAACAATCCCAGATCACATCTGTCCTCCACTATGTCTATAACCAAGGCGTTCTTCTATGTGGCCACTCCAGACTGAGGAGTGGAGCATGGCTTTTATTGTGTTTGTGGATCTGACTTGGAAATTTTTGATATCTCCCTGACAACCAACAACAACCACTAATATGGCTGACTGTCCCTGCGGGCTCTAGGATATATGGCTATGGGATTTACATCCCATCGCCCGGACTTGATTCTTGATCACAGCTGTGTAATCAGTAGAGTGGAGAGGGACATTTATTTATAGTTTTAACTATAACTATAGTTTTATACATCACACAGCTTAGATATTTGGATCAAATCAGAGAGCAGACCTGTGTGAACGCATTGATATAAATAGCATATCTGAAGTGTGAATATTGCAGCCACAGCGCCTTAATATAAACATGGGTCCCTTTCCTCACTAAACCCATTGGAAATGCATTGGGTGCTTAAAGTTAAACATTTTTATTTTTTTATAATTATACTACAAAACATTTCAAAAAGAAAAATACACGCACACTTGTCCTCAGTAAGCTGAACACATAAAAATTTGAATGGTGTTGAAAGGTGTAAGCGTTTAAGAGATGAAGCGCGCCAAAGTTTTGAGGATACTGACTAGTATAGAAATAAATAATGAAGATAACATACGTGTGCTCGCCTTCCAGGCGAGCCCACAATTATAGAGGGTTTAAATGGTACCGGATATGCAGCTCGGCAAATAAAAGGTGAATTGATCCCATGCAGTGCATGACGGAGCACGATGTCACGATAAATTAAATCTCCTTTATACGATTATTGTGAGTGTTTTTTTTATCACAATAAACGATAATATCGCTTATCGTCCCATCCCTATTTGCCACAGGGTGTGGGATCTGTTGTCACGGTCACTGTCCCATAGCCCAGATGGATGGGAACATTTATATAGTATAACGTGGCCATTCTCATTTCAGGATCACAATGGAAACAAGCCCTCAGGGCATTTTGTGTCATTCTTTTAGCATCATTGTATAACTGTAGCACTGTACTTTGCAAACTGTCCTATCGATCTGAATTGCACCAGCACATCTTTAGACAGGGACTGATGAAGCAGATTTGTACTTTTCCCAAATTTAAGGCATTTTGGCATATTTGCCAAAGGCTATGAATGAGTATGAATGAGTCTGTACTTAGTCAGCTCTTTTTTCCTGTCTACCCCAAACCTCTGTTGCGAGGCGTTGTGTGCTTGTTGATCGGCAATTTTTGGCTAATCTTCTAGGGTTTAAGTTCCAATCATATAAAAATGTGGAGGCACCCTTCTCTGAGGACCCCCTAGAGCAGGGGTCTTCAACAGGGGGTCCGGGTCCTCTAGGGGGTCCTCAGAGTTACTACAGGGGGTCCTCCAAATATTTGTGTGATAGAAGCTTTTTTTCTCCTTTTCTATATTAACCACTTGAACCCTAGCATCCATTTTCTGAGAACTTTAGACAAAAATAGCAGATCTACAAGCCCACAACGCCTCACGCTGCATGCGAGGCGTTGTGAGCTTGTAGATCGGGCTATTTTCAGCAAAGAGGTTTCGTGTAGAGGGGAAAAAGAGCAGACTAAGTACAGAGTGAAAGTATTGAGTATTGACGGTTCAAATGGTTAAATATCTGGAAACACAAATTGACATGAACCCAAAATACACTGATGATTGTGCTGTCAAACAATGAAACTATATGGTATCTATGGGTTGTGGGGGGTCCAAATAATATACTTTTTTTATAGATTTTGATCATTATTACAAAACATGCATTTCACAATGTGTCGCGATGCGACGCATTGTGAGCTTGTAGATCTGGTATTTTCAAAAGATGTTTATACATTTGAAAACAATTTGAAAAGCAATCGAACATTCTGCATAATGATTAGTTTTACTTTTGGTACTTTAAGTACATTAGAATTCTGGATTTATACTTGTAAAAGAGTATTTCTATATTGCAGTATTGACACTTTTACTTAAAGCTATACTGTGTAAGTTGCTCAACTAGTGGTCAGTAGCGGTATTGCTTTTTTCGGCCGTTTTTCGGCCGGAGTCGTCGCGGACCACCGTCGCGGACCACCGGAGCGGCGCCGCAAACCACCGCGACCGATAGTAATCCGTGGAGGGGTACAACGCATGGTAGAACGTAATTTTCTGGCCAGGATTTGTGGATTAAGAGGTTAAAATCCTTCACCATGGTAAACACTGTAGCCAAGCGGAGGCGCTTCCTGGAGACCAGAGCAGATAAGCTGTGATTGGCCGGTAGTGTACCATGTGTGCATGATCGGCGATGTGATTGGGCAACGTATACACAACGTATACAGATGATGCAGATTACGTCATTTTGGCGCGGAATCCCGCCCCTGTCACTGCTAAGAAGAATATAAAGATATAAACATATAAAGAGAAGGCTTCAGAAGCTGAAAATAACGGAGTGGGTGTTCTAAAACTTTAGCGATTTAACAGTTAGGACAATTTTAAGATTTGTTTTATTAAAAAAGTTACATGGTACAACTTTAAGTAAAAAGTTTGAGTACTTTTTCCACCACTGGCATTCATATAGTGTCTTTATCCAAAACACTTTAAAGTGTGTTTTACATTCACCCTAACCAGGTACGGCAAGCACTCATATGGAATCTTTAGGGTTTGGGGTTCAGCGTCTTGCTCAAGGACACAACATGATGCTAGTCGGAGCCAGGGATCGAACAGACAACTGTTCCAGCTCCTTTTACATAACGCATTGTTAGTTTGAAAGAGTTGTTTTGCGAAGGATGACAGAGTAGCAGCAGGGTCAGGTAAGTTAGAGTCTAACTTACTTGACATCTCTTCGCGAACAGAGCATAGTCTAACTGTTAGACTATGCTCTGTTCGAGAAGAGATGTCTAATAAGGGATTCAACGGATGAGAGTGTAGTAGTACACACATTCAAATGTGACTGTGACTATGTGACTGTGTGTGCGTGCGCGTGCGTGCGTGCGTCCGTGCGTGCGTGCATGCGTGTGTGTGCGTGTGTGTGTGTGTGTGTGTGTGTGTGTGTGTGTGTGTGTGTGTGTGTGTGTGTGTGTGCGCGTGTGCGTGCATGCGTGTCTAATCTCAGTAATCTGTCTATCATCAAGTGCTAACAGCATCACATCTCAAGGCTAAACACTGAATAGCACATATGAGGCTTCTTGCTGGAGTGCCACAGTTGGCTGCATCTCTAGCCAATAGCAACGCAACAGTGACGGCCTTGTCTGCTGCCAGAGCGTGTAGGACCAAGGGTGCTACACCATCATCACCGTCTACTTCAGCAAAGGTTAGAAAAGATTGGCAACGTATTTCGGAGGGCATATAAAATGTGACATAATTAATCATGACAGATAATAAATAACACAGCAAACTCTGGGAAAAGAGTAATACTGCTGCATTAAGGCCCACAATTCCCCTTTGATGATCTATTTTTTTAATTTACTTTTTTCATCATAATGGTACAAACATGATGGTAAAACCTCAGGCTGCATGTTTTTAATGTCGCAACATGTACTGTTTATACATATTGTAGTGCATGATACTGACAATTGCTGTCTGGATTACTTGTGGCTGATATTGAATCTAATTTTGTCTCATTTGTGTTTGGTGTTGATTCTGTACAGCCTTAATTACAATGGATGTTCTCAGTGAGGATTGTGTTCAGTGTAAGCTTTTAGTAGCATGAATCAATTATTTCTTCCCATACCACTCCAATGAGCAGTGAAGCAAAATTAAATACAGTATACCAGTGGTTCCCAAACATTTTAGCTCGAGACCCAAAAGAGAAATTAGACATTTCCGTTTCCCAAACTAGTGAAAATAGCCGCATTGTGAGCTTGTAGATCGTCAAGTTCTTAAACGTTTGTTTTCTAATTTATGGAATTTCTTCGATTGTTCTTTGATTTCTTCATGAAATTACTTTCATTACTTAATTCATGAAAATGTTTGTTTTTTTTCGGAAATGTTTTGAAATAATAATAATTAAAAACAAAATGTAGGAAACAAAATATTAAGGGACCCATATAAATGTGTCTGCGACCCACAATTGGGTCCCGACCCAGTGTTTGGGAACCTGTACTGTATCTGTTAAAGGTCTAGACTAGTCTAGCGCATACCTCCCTCTCTATCCATCCATCCATCCACTATCACTCTATCCATTTCTTTCTCTCCCTCTCCTATTCAGCCTCCTCTCTCTCCTCACCCATCAACACAACATCTCTTGACATGCTAACAGCTGTTTGACAGTAATGGCTTTAAAAGCAGAACTGGGTGTCAGTTTGTGCGCGCGCGCGTGCGTAAGTGCGTGCGTGCGTAAGTGTGTGCGTGCGTGCGTGTGTGGCCTTGAGTCTTACTGGGGGTTGCTGTAAAATAAAATGGCTCAACCTCAATAACACGTACACGCACACACAAGGGCTCACACATACAGTATTTCAATCAATATTAGTCTATTCAATCTCTTAGTTCACATAATAAAAAATAGATAATAGTAAAAATCGTGAGAACCCTCTTCCCAGCGCGTGCACACACACAGAGGAGAAAGGTGAAAGGATACACTTACAGTATATATTCTCACTATTCATTTACCAAATGTCTGTCCGTCTGTCTGCATGCTGACGTCACTGATACTAAACAGTGTTGCCACCATGGTAACAGCTGCATGCTGAAACAAAGCCCAACTGACATCACTGACTGACATCACTACATTTGATTTGAACTAAAGTTCCCAAATTTGTAGATGACATCACAGCCTGGACACGGAACACTAATTCTGCAGTAAATCTTCCTCAAAAGCCAACTATAGACGGAAATGCATCCATTTGCATGCTTCCATCTCCATGTAAGTTCTTGTTTGTTTGCATGCGTGTGTGTGCCTTCCTGCATGTGCGTGTCTCTGTATGCATTTCTGCCTTTGTGCTTGCGCGTGTCACTTGAGTGTGCAAGTGTGTGTGTGTGTGTGTGTGTGTGTGTGTGTGTGTGTGCGTGCGTGCGTGCGTGCGTGCGTGCGTGCGTGCGTGCGTGCGTGCGTGCGTGCGTGCGTGCGTGCGTGCGTGCGTGCGTGCGTGCGTGCGTGCGTGCGTGCGTGCGTGCGTGCGTGTGTGTGTGTGTGTGTGTGTGCGCCTCCACTCCCCAGGCTGTGCATTGTGGTGCTGACAGCATGCTGTGTGATGGATGGCAGCCCATTACGCTGAGCTTAGTCAACAGCCTCATCATCACCACTATTAGCTATAGATCCACAACCACTCACTGGCTTCAACTGCTGCTTATCTGGCCAGCACTGTACGTACCCTAGAAAGTCCTCAGTGTTCATTTAGACTGGCTTGTATTGATCCCAAGAGGGACATTCAGATGACATGGCAGTATACTGCAGTATGAAACACAGGACAGATACAGAAACAAAGAGATACGGGTAAGAATAAAAATAAAAATAAGTACAAATATGAAGTAGATTACAGTACAGGGATTAGGAATAAGGCACCAATTAAACAACGGGAAATGTAGTGTCCTTGCTTGTGTACGCAGTACACACTTGTGTACAAAAAGGGTCCATTTGGTTACATTTGAGTTACAGTTGGATACATTAACGCTGAGGATTTGACTATGTATTAACTAGAAGGCATGGAACAGACTTTGTTTCTTTCATTCTTTCCACTTTCATCATGACATGATTAAAACTGTATATTTGTCCATTTAAATGTTTAGCGGTGTCTGTTGCACCGTTCTTTTGTCCAGTTGCTTGAGTGTTGAATGATTAATGGACCACAATGAAATGTGTTGTCTTTTTAACTTATTGTACTGCTGTATTTTTTAAAACGTGTCAATATTTAATCAATCAATCTAGTCTCCTTCCTTCCTTCCTTCCTCCTGTGTCATTTAATGCATTATCACGAGTCCACCTACCGTCTATCCGGTCTATGCCTATGATCCGCAACTACAGAACCCATAGCCTGTGGGGACCACGACTACAGATCCCTCCATACGCCACTGGTCAATGCCTGTGTTTAATGTCAGATCGACTGGCAGATTTGTTCATTTAACTGCACCCCCCCATCCCTTTCCACTTCCCTTCCTCTTCTCTTCCACTCCCCTCTCCTCCTTATGTCTCAATTTTCAGCCACTTTCCGTACACACTTTAATAAACACATTCCGACTGAATATGTCCCCTCCTCCCTGTTTGAGTGTTGAGTGCAACGGCGGTCATGGTCCACAATATGTGGTTCAGATAACAGCCAACAATCGTGTGTGTGTGTGTGTGTGTGTGTGTGTGTGTGTGTGTGTGTGTGTGTGTGTGTGTGTGTGTGTGTGTGTGTGTGTGTGTGTGTGTGTGTGTGTGTGTCCTTGAGTGAGTGAGCGAGCGAAGAGAAAACAGGGCTGAGTGTGACTCGCACTCCGCAGCCCCTAACATTACGTCTGTGAATGTGCTTCAGATAATGGCCGACTATCCAGCCCAGGAGGGAAGCAGAGAGTGCATTAGCACATATCAACATCAGCCTGTGTTGCTTTTCCACTTACAATCAGCCTCTGCCAGAGGCTCAGAACAACAAACAAATACAGTGATATAGCTGCAGTTTGCCATGTATTCATCGTTCCCGATTTCTCCAAGGTCCCACCCTTCTTTACCTCTGCTGAGTCACCTGCCTCTACTGTACACTACAGCCCCCCCCCCCCCCCCCCCTCTGGCTGCCTGTGAGGTTGACAAGTTGGGGTAGACCAACAAATAACAGTCAGGAATCGATCCTCATAATGATGTGCTCACAGAACACTATGGGCCCTATTATGATCCAGGTCTTAGGCCTTATGCCTTAACTTCTTTACCTTTTTTTCACTATTTTGAAAAACATTTTTAAATAATTCATGCTGATCTACATCTGCACGTTGTGACCTTGCAGATCAGCTATTTGAAATATTTAAAAAACAAAAACAAAATAGTAAAAAAAGGCAAAGAAGTTAAAGGACCAGGTCACCTCTGGGACAACCAGATCTTATTTTATTGTTGTGTGGGACACGATCAACACAATCCTGAATAGTTTTTTGTGTTCAATCTGTGTTTTTAGATATGTTAGTATTTCAGCATGCTACAGTTGTATCATGCTGAAATCAGCTGAAATACTAAAATATCTAAAAACACAGATTGAACACAAAAAATTACTCAGGATTGTGTTGATCGTGTCCCACACAACAATAAAATAAGATCTGGTTGTCCCAGAGGTGACCTGGTCCTTTAAGGCATAAGGCATAAGACCTGGATCATAATAGGGCCCTATATGTTGCAATTAACCAGACAATTTCACAAATCATTACAAAACACCAGAACCACAGGAACATAACATGAATTTAGGTGTTAGGGTTAGGGCTTTTCTTTTGGCATTCATTTTACTGGCCCAAGTGGGCAAGTGGAAGGTTTGTTCTACCGGCCCGAAGGGTCTAAAAATTGTACTTCCGGGCCGGCGGCGAATTGAATTGAAACCATTCCTCGTGCCGGGTCTGACCAGTATCAGATTGGACAGAATGACTAAAGGCCCATTCCCACTGGGCCAGATAACAGATATCTGGAGATATTTCTCCAGATATTTTTCCATTCAAAGTGGAGGGTAGATACAGATAAATAAAATATCTACCACAGATATTTGCCACAGATACTTTTATCTGTGGCAAAACATTTTTTTTATCTGTATCTACCATCCACTTTGCATGGAGAAATATCTGGAGAAATATCTCCAGATATCTGTTATCTGGCCCAGTGGGAATGGGCCTTTAGACCCATGTGCATGCAAATACATAAATTGCTGGTAAAATATTATTATTATTATTATTATTATAATGTTGTGTAAAAAACAAACACATTGCCAATGTACAGTACACACTGCCTACACAAGGTGACAGTGAATGTGCACAGTGACCCTTCCACAGCACTCTGCTACCACTAGGTGTCTCTTCCCTACAGTACTGTTGCTCCACCTGGACTCTTCTCCATTTTGGCTCTGTGAGGATGTGATGACCGTCCCACTACAGGCAGGACAGCAGTTTCACTCCCTATCTCCAAGTGTAATACAAACTATTCACTTTATTCCCTTCTCCTTCTCCTTCTCGCTGACTCCCTCCCTCCCTGGAGAGGAAAACAGTGGATACTGGCACTACCTTTCCATGCCAAGGACCCCAAAGCTGTTGCCGCTGGCTATTACTTAAAATCAAAAACAAAACATTTAAATTGCTGGCAAATATTTTATATGGAAAAAAATATATAATAACGAAACATACAGCTTAATATGTCCATCTATGAATACAATTTAATTTACAACTAAGCTACTGCCTCTAGTCTGCTCATCTGATCTGTCAAACAAAACAAACATCGGAATCGGCATTGGCCATTTTTGGCCATCAGCCAAATTGTTTACAATCGGTATTGTCATCACATCGGTGTTGATGCTTTCCGACGTATCTGGTGGGACGACCTTGCAGCCTGTTAGTCTTTCATAGGGATGGCAGCTTGTCCGTCTTGTTAGTGGCAGGCAATCTCAAACTCCCCATTACTAAAGGTCAGGTATGGGGTTTAATTCTATTTTTCTCTCTTTCTCTCGCAATCATGCTGGCTCTTGTCCCGCATGTGTCCTTATCTCGGCAGGCAAATCCTTTGGTGGGCGCTGCTCATGGCCCTGATGGGTGAGGAGCGACTGTTCACATGAATACTATATTGTCTGCATGCCCGCTATGTCCATTGTTCTAGCTGGATTTGAAACTACTAACTGACAAGAAAATAAAGCTATATATGAAAAACGATTTACATCTAAGCAAAGCAGAGTACTGTATCAACCTACGTGTTAATACGCTGTCTGATTAATTGTAGAAGAGAGCTTATCGTGATCCTGTAGGTATTGGTCATCTACCTCAGCTCCTCTCATTATTACCTTATCAACGAGAGACAATACCACACTATGCCCTATCTGCTGCACAGGGTATTCCACCATTTGACTCTTGTCTCTTGTTGCTGTCCATCGGTTAATACATGTTTTAACACTCTCATCACCTCTGACTAAGCCTCATTAGCTTATCTAGACAAGACAATAGGTAATATTAA